>NW_027527548.1:1477818-1479020 GCF_008692635.1 Crocuta crocuta | reverse complement strand
ACAAAATGCTTCAGGCTGTGGTGGGAATTAGCAGGAGTCTGTGAGTGCCCCAGGCTCCCAGAGCTTCTCCAAGGGCTGGGACTTGAAGGCAAATAAAACTCAATTGCGAATCCAATGGTTAACACACCCCAGCCCTTCCTACGAGGAAATGACTCTAGCCCCCTCCTCCCATCACCCCACTTACATCGTACTTGACCGTGAGCGTGATGGGCACAGCAGGCAGTTTCTGAGCCCAGTCCACGGCTGCTTGGGCCAGGAGAAAGACCACGTGGTCAGTAGCCACCGTCACAGCCGTGGCCACCAAGATCAGGGTGAGCAGCCCCAGCCTCAGGAGACAGCGCAGCAGCTCGCCCTGGGACAGCCTCGGCCGGGCGGCCCAGAGCAGCCAGGCTGGCGGGGAGGCCACCAGATGTGTGGCCTGGGCCTCCGCCAGCTGCCACGCCAGCTGTCGTGTGGCATAGACGTTGTCAAACTGCGGGTCAGTCAGGTAGCGGTGGAGGTACCGGCCCGAGTCCACGAGCAGCCCCAGCACGAAGAGCCCCGCCACCACCTGCTGGGTCCCTAGCACGGCCGCCCGGGCCAGCGCCTCCAGGCCAGAGAAGTCCTCCAGCACCTGCCGAGTGGCCCTGAGCGTGTGAAGCAGGAGCACAGAGCCGTTGCCCTGGGCCTGCAGGGTCAAGGCCTGGCTGCCTGCTCGGTGCAGGGCCCTGGACGCCACGTGCAGCTGGTGAGTGGTGTTGAGCAGACCCTCCAGGGAGCCCTCCGTGACGCATCTCAGCACCTGCCCGGCTGCGCCCACGTTGGCCAGGACGTTGGGGACCACGGCGACGGCTAGGGTGGCCGTGCTCCAGGACAGGAGCAGGCGGCGGCCCTGCTCCGTACTCAGGGTGGGGACGCTGAGTGCGAACAGGCAGCGCGCGGGGGCCACCAAGCCCAGGACCAGGAAGACGAGGAGGCCGCAGACAGTGGCCGCCGTGGCCGAGGGTCCCAGGTTGCAGTGCAGCGAGGACACCAGCCAGCGGTGCGTCAGATACGCGGCGGCAGCAGCCAGGCAGCCACACAGGAGGACTTGGGTCAGCAGCTGGCCGCGGCCGGTCGGGACAGGCTGAGAGAAGGCGACCCAGGCGGCCTGCAGAGGGGCAAGGGCCTTGCGGAGCCCCAAGCCCCAGAGCCTCCACCTGCACACAAGGAAATCTGGGGGG
>NW_027527548.1:1453359-1477804 GCF_008692635.1 Crocuta crocuta | reverse complement strand
AGCGGGGGGGGGGGGGGACACCTTCCAGGAGGGTGAGGGGTTGGCTGTCCGCCCAAGGCCCCTGACCCACAGCTCCCTTCAGTGACTAACGGACTCCCCCACTTTAGCCGCAGGGCTTGGGGCCTCCCTCCCAAAGCCACACCACCCACCCACGCTGAACCAGTCAGAGCCCGCCCTCGGATCACCCCCACCGAGCTGTCAGTGAGCCGCCCAGTTTCTGGCAGTTTCTGGGGACGTAAGGAGGAACGTCTGGGCTGCCTGTGTCCACCGTTCCAGTTGTGCGAGGGCGCCTGGCCCCGGGGAGTCAAAGAGTCACGGAGAGACGAGCACAGAGCAGAGAAAATAAGAAAGAGAAAAAATAATGGGGAGAGAGACACACTATTTTACTTGAATTCACAGTCTTGTTGGGTTACTGTGTGACTCTGGACGTCCCTTCTCCACGGACCTCAAGATCTCCTCTGTAATTTGGAGGGGGCGGGAGAGTGGATCCGTTGGCCACTCGGGAGCTTTTCTCTTCTGTTGTCCTTATATTTATTCATTCAAAAGTATTCAGTAAACAACTACTATGTGCTCGCCGCTGGAGAATCAGGAATGAACGAAACAGACGAGAATTGCCACCCTCATAGAGCCTTCATTAAAGACGATGGCAGAGGTGTAGTCGGAAGAGGCTGGGTTCCGGATGCATTCTGCTGGAAGAGCCAATGTAACAGGCAGTCTGATTGGCTGGAGGAGTGAGGAGGAGGAGGAGGAGGAGGGGGAGGAGGGAGTCGAGGATGACCATGGGGCTTGGTGCCCGAGCAACTGAAACACCGAGGCATCGTTTCCAGAGGTGGGAAATACATGAAATATAAAGTCATCGATTTATAGATGACATTTAAAGCCATGGGGCAGGAGGCGACTCCGCAGGACCGTGCCTGGGTGGGGAGGACAGAGACTCAACGACCGAGCTCTCGCTCCCCGGGGTGAACAGGTTGGGAGGCAAGAACGAGACTGAGGAACGAGGTAACGTAGGGGAGTGACCAGGTAGGTCAGGCGCCGCTGAAGGGTCAGCAAGGCTGAGGGCTGAGCAACGACCATTGGGTTTCGCCACGCAGAGACGTCCCTGGTGAGTGCCCGAGGGTAGCGTGGTGGCACCTGGCCCCAAACCCAAGTAGAGTGGGCCCGGGACAGACTGGAAGGAGATGAGTGCCGACAAATCTTCCGACTCATCTTTGCAGTCAAGGGGCACAGAAATGGTGCCGTGGCCGATGGTGGGGAGGGGACATAGATGGAAGAGACTCCAACACGTTTGGGGGCAGACGGCAGAGCCAGTCAAGAGGGGGCGTGGACGAAGGGAGGCTCCCGGTGGTGGCTGGCGGTGTGATTGACAGCACAAAGTCTGAGGAGGGTCTCGGAAAAGAGCAAGGCCGGCCGGCCCATGTAGCAGATGGGAAGGCAGAGGAAATGGGCACAGACGACCGTGACCGACAAGCAAAGTGTGGGCACGTACATCTCAGTTCCTCCGACACAGAAAAGAGCAATGACTGGGGGCGAGGCCTCCAGGCTGCCTGGGTTCCCACCCTCACCCCACTCCTCACCGTCCGTGTGACCTTGGTCAAGTTTCTTCATCTCTCTGGGCCTCCGTTCTCTCATTTCTATAAACAACGGAACTCATTTCGGTAAAATGGTGCCATGGAAGTAGGACCTCAGGGTGTCACCCCGTGTCTGGAACATAGTAAGGACTCTGCACTGGCTGTTATCTGTCACTGGACCATCCACGCCCCCAGGGTGGCAGGTCGCTTCCTGGTGTCCCTGATATATTGCAAGTGTCAGAATAGCGTCTGGCGTGTAGCCGGTGTCGGCTGTAGCGTCACTGATTCTGTTTGCTCAAAGTAGCAGGAAAGCAAGGTCCGCGCTGACCGAGAGAGTGACGGACGGGACCGAGCCGTGCAGGCTTGAAGAAGATGGAGAGGGTACAAAACAGAGGTCCGGGCCGTGGGGAGACTCAATGAACCAGGGAGTTGCTATAAAAGCTTGGCAGCACCGCGGACCCACTTACGGTGCGAATGACCATAAGAGATGTCAGAGATGACGAATTACCGCCCTTCTCGCCCCCTGAGGGCATTTTGGTTTAGGACTAAACCTCCTCCTATCGTATAAGGAGTATTTGGAACCTGGCAGCAAATGATATAAACCATAAGGGAAGGGAAGCCCGCTCTAAGTCACACTGAAGGCCAAGGCCTGCACGAGGCTGTGCAGAACGCAGACGCGGCTGCTCGCTTGCTGGGGGCCTTACTCCTGAGCGGAGCACAATCGCAAGCCCTGTGCGTGCACTTTCTCATTCAGTTCTTACAACCAACTTGCAGATGTTATCACTACTCTCATTCACAGATGAGGAAACCGAGGCCCAGAGAGGCAGAGATTTACCCAAAGCCACACAGCCAGGGAAGGGCAGAGCTGGGGGCCAAGCCCACACCCACCATGCCTGACTGTGGTTTCTTTGCCTGTGGTCCCAGTGTGGGGGGGCCCCCAGACCTACCCGGTCCTGGCGAGGGGCCCAGCGGTCCCCCAGACGGCCCTCATGCTTCCTGAGTAGCTGTGGATCTGGGCAGGCAGCCTCAGGCAGTGACGGCGGGGGGAGAGGAAGTCGGGGGGAGCTGCATTCTCTAGAACTTGGGAAGCCCTGGTCCTTCTGCTTTTTGGCCCTTAGTTAAGGCCTCCTGGTCACCTTGTCCCGCCCCGCCCGGCCCACCCCCCCGAGGGCTGGGCCAGCTGCCTCACCCTGGGGGTGCGGGCGTGGGTGGAAGGTGTGGGAGGAAAGGGCCTTTTCCAAGCAGTATCTGTGAGCCTGACACCAGGGAGGGGGACCTGCTCCCATTTCACACAGGAAGAAACTGAGGCTCGGGGAAGCCATTCCGTTCCTTAGTGGAAGTGCCAGGACTTGAACCCTGCTTGGCTTCGCCTTGCCCTCCCCTCCCCCTCCACAGTTGTGTGTCCCAAGAGGAACGGGCTCCTCAACTCTGAGCGCTGGGAGTCCACTGAACACACGGGCACGTCTGCTGAGACTCTCCTCCAGGCGCAGCGGCGCTGGCTGCCTCCCAGCTGGTGTTCTGTCGTCAGCCTGATGTGGACCCGCCTTCAAGTCACAGCTCTGTCCCCTCCCCACCTGTGCCAACTTGAGCAGGTGACCTCATCTCTCTGTTTCAGTTTCCTCCTCTTCAAAGAGAGGAACAAGGGTAGCAGTTAGCATTTATTGAGCACTTACTAAGCATCAGGATGCTTCTCAATAGTTCTATCTGAATTCCCTGAATCCTTATGTCCAACAACCCTTTGGTTAAGTACTGTTATTCATTCTTCAGTTCAGAAAACTGAGACCCAAAGGATTAACTCCTGTAACCAAGCCACTCAGCTAGTAAGAGGTAGAGCCATGATTTATACCCAACGGTCCTGCCCCAGAGCGTACTGGTCAACCACTGCTCCACTGGTCTGGAGGGAAGGATTCACAGGACTCATGGTTCCCTCAGATGCACCTGGTGCTGCAAACAGTAGGCACTTAATAAGTGTGAGGTCTCTGTATATGTGCTCTGCTGTAGTCACTGTACAGCAGGTACACTTCTGGGCTGTCCTGAGAGCCAATCCTGACCTGGAGGCAGACACTTTGCCCCTCCCCTCCCCCCTGCCCCCAGCATCTCCGTGCTCCATCACTGCCAGCAGGCTGCCTCCTCCGGGGAGGCCTCCTTTGTGCCCCCAGACTCGACCCCCACAGGATGGGCCCAGACTCCCCATCATTTTCCCTTATAAGGACGTGTTGCCTCAGCCACTTGCTCTGGTCTGAAGGAGGCTGTTCTGTGGCCCAGATAGGGGAAGTGACAGTCTCATAGTCACACAAGGGAATGAGACACCTGTGGCCCTCAGAGGGCCTGACACACTTCCCAGATCGCAAGCCCCCTCCAGGAAGCCAGGCCAGGCACCGAGTCTGCAAAGGATGGAGTGCACGGAGCAGTCAGGGCGCAGGAAACGCACACACCCACAGAGGCCAGCCAGCTAGAGCAAGGAGCAGAGCAGAGCACCTGGGGACAGCTGTCAGAAAGGACACCTTCTACCCTGTTCTTCTACCTTCACAGCCTCTGCACGAAGCCTCCGTAGGCCTCATGCAGGGAGCCGTCTAGCTCTGCCTCTGAACTGCAGGGGCCCTGGGCCGGGGGCAGTAGATGTGCACTTGAACACCAGCTTTGCCACTTACTGTGCTGTGTGACCTTGGACAAGACACTGTCCTTCTCTGAACTTATGTGGACTCTGCTATCGTGAGAATGCTACTACCTACTTCTTAGGATTCCTCGAGGAATCAGTGAAATAATGTACATAGAGAACCCCCAGGACATAATAGAGAAACACTCCTGCCCTGCTTTCTCCCATCTGGGCTGACAGCTCAGCCTAAGTGAGCCCCGGGCTGCGCAGACCTCATTGATTATACAAGCCTCTGTGATGCCCACAGGCCAGACCCCGAGCCTGGGGCCCCGTTGCTCAGGAAACTTCTGGGCACTGGGCTGGTCCGAGCTGAGTGGTCCTAGAAGACACCAGCATTTGCCCAGTTTCTATGCCAGTGCCGGGGAGCTGATTGGTTAAGGGCATATCAATCATTTCCTGAAGGCCTCCGATGAATGTGTAAGATTTGGGAGTTTGGTGGCATGGGGGGAGGCGCGGGGGGAGGGAAGGGGCGGAAGATATTTTTGGCTTTTCTCACACATGTAGGCAGTCACTTCTGCCTATGTAAAGCTGGCCCAGCTCCAAATCCCTCTTCCGGAAGGGTCTTTTGAATCATCAAAAATAGAATCAGCTTTGTTGAGGGGAAATTCTGGGTGGAAGATTCAGAACCATAAGACAGAACAGGAAGAGGAAGTGGTGAGCCTTCAGATCTAGAATCAGAATCAGAATCCCGTAGAACTTGGGCGTTGTTGAATTTTGCAGCCTGTGGGCAGAGACAATACTCTCTCCTACAGAAACAGAACGCGAGCCGTGTATATAATTAGGCATTTTCTAGTAGCCACATAAAAAAGTGAAGTTTATTTTAACCAAATGTTTTATTGAACCTAATATATATCTCCCAAACATTATCCTCTCGAAATGTAATCAATATAACATTTCTTAAGAGGATATATTATCTTCATTTTTTGTACTCTGTTTTATTATTATCATTATTTTTATTAAAAATTTTTTTTAATGTTTTATTTATTTCTGAGAGAGAGAGAGACAGCATGAGCAGGGGAGGGTCAGAGAGAGAGGGAGACACAGAATCTGAAACAGGCTCCAGGCTCTGAGTTGGCAGTCAGCACAGAGCCTGACACAGGGCTTGAACCCACGAACCGTGAGATCATGACCTGAGCCGAAGTCGCACGCTTAACCGACTGAGCCACCCAGGCACCTCTGTACTCTGTTTTAAAAACCTGTATTTTTATTTTATTTTTTAATTTTTAAAAAATATTTGTTTTTGAGAGAGAGAGCACAAGTGGGGGAGAGGCGCAGAGAGAGAGAGAGAGAGAGAGAGAGAGGGAGACACAGAATCCAAAGGAGGCTCCAGGCTCTGTGCTGACAGCAGTGAGCCCGACGAGGGGCTCGAACCCACGAACCATGAGATTGTGACCTGAGCCGAAGTCAGACACTTAACCGACTGAGCCCCCCTTTAAAAAGGAGAGAGTAGGGGCGCCTGGGTGGCTCAGTCGGTTGCACAGCCAACTTCGACTCAGGTCATGATCCCACGGTTCGTGGGTTCGATCCCTGCATCGGGCTCTGTGCTGACAGCTAGCTCAGAGCCTGGAGCCTGTTTCAGATTTTGTGTCTCCCTCTCTCTCTGCCCCTCCCCCGCTCACGCTGTCTCTCTCTGTCTCAAAAATAAATAAACTATAAACAAAATTTTTAAGTGGAGAGAGTAAGCATAAGACATTAAGGAGGGTGGGAACTGTGGCAAACAAGACAGTTTACCCTTCAGGTTGAGTTTTCCCACAACCACTCCTGCTCCAAACTACCGTTGCCAGGTAGCAGTAGGGTCCCACGTTGCCAGACCTTCTGGTATTTTCTTTTTTTTTTTTTTTTAAATGTTTTATTTATTTCTAGGAGAGAGAGAGACAGCGTGAGCAAGGGAGGGTCAGAGAGAGAGGGAGACACAGACTCTGAAACAGGCTCCAGGCTCTGAGCTGGCAGTCAGCACAGAGCCCGACGCGGGGCTCGAACCCACGAACCGCGAGATCATGACCTGAGCGAAAGTCGGACGCTTAACCGACTAAGCCACCCAGGCGCCCCTGGTATTTTCTTTTTCAAGAGCAGCACAAATCTGGGTTTTAAGTGACATTTTCTGAATTAAAAATATTAGCCATCGATTAATAGTCTCCACTCTCCTCCCTGCCCCGATCCCTGGAGTTCCCCTGGACGGGCAGCCTCCGAGGGCTTTCCTGCATTCTGGCTTCCGTGGGTGTGATGGTGAGCTTTGTGTGTCCACGTGGCTGGGCCACAGCCTCTGGCGATCTGGTCAAACATTACTCTGGATGTTTCTGTGAGGGTGTCTTTGGAGGAGATTTACATTTAGATCAATGGAGTTTGAGGAAACCACACTGCCCCCTCCTGATGTGGTGGGCCTCATCCAATCAGTTGAGTCTGACTAGAACAAAAGACTGACTGTGCAAGAGGGAATTCTGCCAGCCAATTGTCCCTGGGCTCTTTCCCGGATATACACACAGATGCACGCATATGCTTCCTGTGGGTTCTGTTTCTCTGGAGAATCCTGACTGATGCAGTTGGGTTTGTTTATGGGGAGCAGCAGCGGGAGAGCCGAGGGTGGGTGAAGAGTCATCTAGGGCTGTATGAGTCCCGGGAGTGAAGGAGCCCGCGCCCTCTCCCTCCCCTCTCTCCCACCACCGACGATCTGCGCTTTCCCTCATGGATTCCATACCCTCTGCCCACACTTTGTAACTAGACCCGTTTCTAGGCTCTCCCCAAATTAGCTAGTTTATGTATTTCCTTTTGAAACTCTGACTCTGCACTCTTATCTCTCAGATGAGGACACCCACGTCCAAGACATAAAGGACCCCCTCAAGGTCACACCGCAGGTTATGTGTAGAGCCAGGAGTCCAAAGTGGCTCGTTGGATCCCTCATCCAGTGACTTTCATTCATCCTGTTTCTCATTTGACATCAGCGCTTCCATTCTTCTGCCCACCCGCCTCTGTAATTTCTTGAGATGCGCTCCAGAACATGCGTGTGTGTCTTCAATCCTTCCACATCCTTGGGGTTCATCACTTCCACGGGCTGTTGTGTTTGCCACAGTGTGCTTCCCCTCCCCCCACGGTGGCCACCTTGGTGGCCTCCAGCTCCTGGGTACCTCAAACAGCAGTGCCCAAATATCCCCCTACTTCTCCGTAGGGACCGCGGGGTGATTTTGCTGGGATACGCACCCGGAAGTAGGAAAGCTGGGCCACAGGGAACGCAGGTAACAAATCCCCTAACTACTGCCGCGTTGCTTGCCAGGCCGTGGGTAGGAGCTTATAGTCTCCCCCGCAGTCCGGAGGGTGTCTGTCTCCTTCTGTGTCACCATCACATATTGTGCCCTTTCCTAGTTTCCGCTGGTTGGTTGGGTGTGTGGTTGCATCTCAGTTGAACTTGTATGTATCTGATTGCAAGCGGCTCGAGCACCTGTTTATCAGGCTCTGGCCGTGTCGACGCCCTGCTTCAGAACAGCACAGCCGTTTCTCGCCGGCTGTTAGGGTGGGAGTCTTCCCAAGACAGTGGCCAGGCCTCCTCCCCTCTCTGGACGTGGATGCCAGTCCTCCATGAAGGCGTGGAGCCTATTTCCCTCCCCTTGAACCGGCCAACCCTTGGCTTGCTTTGACCAATAGAATGTGGCAGAACTGAATTCTTAGACTGCCAAGCCCAGCCCTTAAGGGGCCGTGTAGCCACTGCTTTTGCCTTCTGAGAAGCCCTCTGAAGTCAGGTTCAGAGGTCTGGGCTAGACTCCTGGGGAAGCCACATGACCCTGGAGGCTCCATGGTCCTCGTGAACATTCAAGCTCCAGCTGAACTCCCCGCTGAGTCGCCCTGGCCACGCCTTCTAGAGCAGGGACAAACCCGTCCCTGCAGAGCTCTGTCTACATGCAGAAACATACGCCAATCAGTGGCTGTGTCCTAGGGCCCGAGTTTTGGGGTGCCACAGATTTGTTACGGAGTTCTGTTCTGGAGCCATAGGTACCTAAAACAGATGTTTCGTTTTGTGTTTGTCCTCATGTGTATTTCCCATGACTCTGTACCACCCCTGCCACCCACCTTCCTCCCATGCCTCCATGAGCACGGGGCTGACTCCTGATCCCAGGCCAATGCCGCCTCCTCCGAGAAGTACCCCCTGACCGCCCTGGCTGATGTAGCTTCTGAGTCAGTTGGTCACATTGTCCAGTTTCATTTTCTTCTTATCCCGAATCATGACCCAGAGTGGTTTTCTTTGTTTGCCTGCCCACTGCCTGTCTTCTTGGCCAGAATGTAAATTCCATAAGGATGGGGGCAGCGAATGAGCACATAATTGGGTTTTAAAGAAATATTATGGAATGAATAGATGGAAGAAGGAGTGAACAAAGAAAGTAACAGAACAGACCTCAGATCAGAAGCCAAGGTTGCTGTCTCACAAATTCTGGTATAGATTCATTTACCAAATATTTATTGAGCACCAATTATGTGCCAGAAGCTGTTCTAGGTATCAGAGTTACAGCACTCAGCAGAATAAAGTTTGTATTCTGATAAGTTGATATTCTAGAAAATACACAGTACAGTGTCCTGACTAAATACCACGAAGAAAAAGGTAGCAGAGTAAGGAGTTGAGGGCAAGATTTTAGACTAGATGGTTAGTGAAGCTTCCCTGGGGAGGTGACATTTGAGCAGAGACCTGAATAAAGTGAGGAAACAAGCACATGTTTGGAAGCAAAATGTTTTTGGCTGGGGGGAAAGCATGTGCAAAGGCCCTGGGGCAGGACAGTTGAGGCCTGTGGTTAGAGTGGAGAGGAGAGAGCAATGAGGAAGTTAGGTCAGGGAGGTCAATTCTGTAGAACTCCCAGCTCAGGCGTTTGTGGCTTTAACGCTTTCTTATGTCCAGAAAGCAAATAACCTCTAGGTCCACTGTTGATTAACATTCTTTATTTTATAGTGTTTTCAATCGGAAGGATTTGAAATCACGATTCATCAGGTTACAGGTCCCATGGGTTTCTCCCATCTCCCATTCTCCAGGAGAGCAGCCTCCACCCGCCATGGGCTGTAACTGTGGCTAAATACTAAAGTGCTCACGTGGGAAGAGGCGGAGCCCCTTCTCCAACTGGAGGCCTCTCCCCTCTCTCCATTGCTCCCAGGGAAACATCCATGACTCACTTGTACTGGACGGAGTTCAGTCTCCAGGTGGTACCTTCCCAGCCCACGCTGCCCGGAAGAAACTCATCCCTCAGATGCGTAGGAAGCGGGGACATAAAGCTTCTGGGCCCCTTCCTGGTACCTTTGCCGATGCCAGGCTGATGCTGGGCCCCTCGTTCCGCTTCCCGAGCACCCACTGGACTTCATACCGTGCTGTTCACCGGGGATGCCCAGAAGCCTCTGCTGGAAACGGGGAGGGATCACATCCTCTCCTATAGCTCCCACCCACCAGCCACTGGCTCCAGGGAAGTCTCCGCTGGCCCCGTCTGGAGAAGAGGGTTGTGGTATTTTGCCTGCCTGAGAAATTTCACCCTGGCCTCTTATGAGACTCCAATTTATCTTCTGACTTTTTTCCCCCCTTCTCATCTCCAAAAAAACCCGTGCCCTTGGCTCATTAAATATGCTTAGCCCTCGAGGTGAGGGTGGGGAGGTAAAGACCAGCTGCTGAACGAGGAGGAGCTGGCGGCCTCAAAGGCCCCTGAGGGCCACACGCAGGACAGTCCTTGCTGGAAGGACCTTGGGCCACAGGCGGGGCATGAGAGCCCAGGCGTGGCCTGACTCCAGAATTATGGTCAGACTGACTCTGATTAACAGGAAAACCCTAAGCAGCATGGGTAGAAGTGTCAGCTGGGATTTCTAGAACGTTCCTGGTGTGCTCAGGCACACAGAGGAGCCGTAGGGAGGCTTTGCACAGCCTCTGCGGCCTCAGGAAGTCATCTGTTCCTGGCTGCTGGGGGTTAGCAGTGGTGAAACTCAAACAGCGGGCACAGAACGGGCACGGCCGGGCCGGACAGGAGTCACCCGTGCAGCCCCAACAGCCTCTGTGAGGCAGGTGATCCCTAAAGGCGAGATGATCTCTCCAGGGTGTAGCCTAAAGTAGGCAGTGGGGGCATGTCAGCTGTGCCCATGCGCATCGAGGGGCCCCCGCTCCAGCTGTTTAAGACAAACGCCGTTCCAGATTGCTGGAAGAAGGCTCTCTTACATCCTAGCCACAGAACAGCTCAGAGATAAAGGAGTCCGTTTCTCAGGCGGCAGATCTGGGAGATAATCTGGGCCCCCAACCTGCATGAAAGAGGAAAGGATGTCCTAGATAACGAGCCTGTGGACCCAAGTGGACCACTGGAGGTCACCCTTGCTTGCTGCATACTGGATCACAGAAAAGAACCGCTTGATCGTCCTGTGGAGTCTTAGCAGCAGGTGACGGCAAAAGCCTTCTGGGAGGGCCCAGCCCAAAGAGAGTCCTGGAGGGGGACTCAGAGGGTCCGAAATGTGTCGTTGGCCGAGGCAGACGGCAGTGATGTGAGGTTGGCCGAGTGGATGTCGGCCCAATCCGGGAAGGTGCCCAGCTGGAAGATGGTCTGTGCCCACGTATTCATGGCCACGCTGAGCAGTAGGATGCCCATCAGGTTCATCAGGAGGCCTGTCCGCACCTGAAACGGAGCCCACACTAAGGGAGGGGTCAGCTCAGGGCCCATCGTACAGATGGGAAAACCCACACTCAGAGTCAAGTTGCTCATCTGCTCAAGGTCTCCCAGTCGGGAAGTGATGGTACTAGCTCACAAATCGAGGCCACGTAATGCCCAAGACCCTTCATTCTTCACACGACCCTAGGCTGTCATTCAAAGAGCCGCAGATGTCCCCAGCCCTCGAGTGCTTTCTAAGTGCTGGCTACCGTGTCGTGTAGATGTGTCACGTAACCCTGAAAGCAGCCCTTCACGAGTGGTAATCATTATGATTTCCACTTTACAGAAGACGAAACTGAGGTTCAGAGAAGTTGGCAGGCCCGCATCACACAGCTTGAAAATGATCTGGTTTGATCAGTAACACACACACACACACACACACACACACACACACACACACTGCAGGTCTACTGAAGGCTGTACTTACTTGCTGTGAAGGTTTGTCTGATGGAAGTTTTGACCTTTTTAAGTAGCTAGAACAAGCCTAACGTTTGCTCCTTCCCAACTCCGGGGCCGTTCCGTCCATCCCAGGGCTGAAAATCCCTGTTTCTCATTGGGTTTTTTGGTTGTTTCTCCTTAGCCTTGCCCCGCTGTGAACTGCACAGTGAGCAAGTAACTCTCTTTTCAATCCCCTTTAGGATCCTCTTCCTCACAGAGAAAGCCTCCCTCAGGTGCTCTTCATGCCCTTAACACTGTCTCTTCCTCACCAACAGCCCTCTTTGACAAGGAAGGGTCCAGAACCTTCTCCGGGCAATTGCTATCAGGGCGAATGCAATTATTTTGCTGTTTTGGGTCCGCCTTTATTTTTAGACTTCCCATCCGTGGCAGATAATTCCAGTTTTCCGTGCACAGATTTTGCATCAGAAATCTTCCTTTTCCAACACTCTTATTGAAGTGATTTTAAGAATGTTAATTGAGTAAAATTGTTAAATAAATGTTGCCACAATAAATAAGTAGTGGTTCATGGAAAGGGCATCAAGCCGGGAAAGGCATGAGCCAAATGACAAGGGTAGAACTGTGTTGTGCTATCCTGCTTCTGCTCTTGCGGGGATGGGGGGGTCTTCAAACCCTGGCAACTTTGGAGGATGGGAAGGGGACAGGCCTAAGCTTTGGGGCGACCAGGAGGGGGGCTGGGCTCCTGGGAGCCTGCCTCAAAATGCCTGCTCAGTCCCACATTCGTCACTGCAACTAAGTACATCATCGCGGTCTGGACCGCAGCCCGCAGAGCCCCCCTCTCTGCCTCCGTGTGCCCCTCGGCATCTTCCAGCCCTCTCCATGGCTCTTGGCAAGCGCCTACCTCTTAGAGCCCCTCCATTTCTCTCATGTCTCTCTGTTCCCAGGATGGGCGCTATAGCTTCCCTTCTGCCTTCCCGCCGCCTTCCCCAAGCAGCCTCCCTCTCCGCACTCGCCTCCAGCCCCCAGCGACCCCCTCCACCGGCAGCCAAAGCCATCTCAGAAAGGCACAAGTCAAACCACGTCCCTGTGACGCAGGACAGCCCAAGGGACTCCATTTTATACGGGCTCCATCCCTGCTGTTTTTCTGCTGGAAAACATCTTCCAGACTCTGCCTCTGAACAAGCCAAGAACTCTGTTCCCACTCCAGGGGGACGCGAGAAAGTGAATCCTCCTCTGAGTTTTGTCCTAGACCCCAAACACCTGATTACACCTAAGGGCCAGATCCCAGACATGTTCCGGGGCATCAGATCCAAGGGCATCGGACCCCTACCTTCAGCGGTTCCAGGAATAACACCACCGCTCACCTGACTCTTTGCTTGGACCCTAGTGGATTCTTAAAGGAACACACACGCTCCTTAGGCTCTTTTCCGGTATCAACCCCCAAACCCGAGCAACCATGAGGCTCCTTCCTCTCTCCTCTCTGAGGGTCTCCCGCTCTGCTATTTGGTCACTCACACTCTTCAATAAACTCTGTTTTCACTCTCTCCGGCTCACGTTTATTACTATCCTGCGTGAAGCCAAGGACCCTTTTGGCTGGTCTTGTGGGACCTTCCCATGGCCTCTCGGACCCAGCCTGCTTGCATTGATTGCCCTGCTTAATTAAATCCCTTTAAAGTCCACCCACTGGGCACTGAATAATATCCCGAGTCTGTGCCCTGCATGGTGTGCACCCACCCCCACCCCCCAATTCCAGGCACACCAGGCTCCTCCTTCTCTCTGTTTACTCTGTGACCTCTTTCTGTCTCTCACTCTTGTCCACCCCCTTTTCTCTCTCCCTCCCTGCCGGGTTTCTGTGCCTGGAGAGCCTGTACTGGGAATACCGCCCTTCTCAGTGGGTTTGCTTCGGATTTGCATTCCCTGAGTGCGCCTGGCAGCCAGTGGAGGGGAAGTGCCAGGGAGGCGGAGGGAGGGAGGGAGGAGGGGGCTCAGCAGGGGAGCGAGGGGCCAGGGAGCACCCTGGTGGGTCTCCCCCTGCTCATACCCGCTTCTGCCTCGCCCCCCGGGTGTAGCCTGCTGCTCCTAAAGATTCCAGGCACAGAGCAGTGGGCTGAACGAGTAAGAAAAGAGAGCAGCGCGCAGAGAGAGGAGGAAGTCCCTGGTCCCTGAAGCAGACTCTGGAAAGTCATCACGAAGCACAGTTTCCTGAAATTGAGCGTTAGAATCATCCCGGAGTGTCTGCTAAAGTGGATACTCCTGGCCCCGCTCCGAATGGCTTATTCAGAAACTGGGGGTTGGAGAAGTGGGAGCAGGGGTCCCGCCCAGACGTCTTGCCCCACACATGCCGTCCACCCCCGTCGCAGGCCTCTGTTGGGACGCGCCAGGACTCACCATGTCTTTGACCAGCAGGTGTCCAGAGGCGAAGGCAATCGAGTTGGGGGGCGTCGAGACGGGGAGCATGAAGGCGTAGGAGCAGCCGACCGTGCCGGGGACCATCAAATAGAGGGGGTGCACTCGCAGGCGGATGGCCTGGGCCGGGGCGGGGGGCGACCACCACGGGAAACAGGGAGAAGCGACAATGACAGATGGAGACGGTCGGAGGTCACAGCAGATAACACACAGGAAGAGACGCAGAGACAGAGGCTCAGAGACAGAGGCTGGCGCAGAGACAGAGTTTGGCGCAGAGACAGAGGTTGGTGCAGAGCGACGGCAGCAGCCGAGAAGGCAGGTTTAGAGGGACGCGAAGGGAAATACGGCCCGATACGCAGATCCACACACAGAAGGAGAGACAGACAAGGAGAGAACCCAAATCAAAGGACACGTGGAGAGGACATTCCTAAGGTTAGTGACATCCCGGGACCCCACTGCGTGTTCGCTGGCGAGGATGGACTGGGGAGGTTTCTCTAGAAAGCACCTGCTCCAGCCTGAGAGTGCACCATCACGCCCAGAGGGCTTGCTACAACACAGCGTGCTGACCCTGCTTCACCCAGGTTCTGAGTCAGCAGGTCTGGGGTGGCCTCAAGAGCCTGCATTCGTAGTGAGTTCCCAGCAGCTGCTGACGCTGTGAATCCAGAGAACCATGGCTCTAAAATCACAAGTCCCAGGG
Source organism: Crocuta crocuta (assembly GCF_008692635.1). Classification (NCBI taxonomy): domain Eukaryota; kingdom Metazoa; phylum Chordata; class Mammalia; order Carnivora; family Hyaenidae; genus Crocuta; species Crocuta crocuta. The sequence continues at coordinate 1,463,431 of NW_027527548.1, read as the reverse complement.
GAGCCTGGGTGGCTTAGTGGGTTGAGTGTCTGACTCTCGATTTCGGCTTCGGTAATGATCTCATAGTTTATGAGATCGAGCCCCGAGTCAGGCTCTGCACTGACAGTGCGGAGCCTGCTTGGGATTCTCTCTCTCCCTCTCGCTCTCTCTCTCAAAATAAATAAATAAGCATTTAAAAATTAAAAAAAAAAAAGTAAAATAAAATGACAAGTCCCCTGCCTGGTCTGTCCCTCAGCCAAACAGTCCACCCAGCAGGTCCCTGGGCACCTTTACTTGGAGCCTCCCCAGATTTCAGAGACACAGAGAGCTTGAGATAGCGTCTGCTGATAAGCATTTCCCAATTTCTTTTCTTTTTTTTTTAAGGTTTATTTATTTTTGAGAGAGAGAGAGAGAGAGAGCATGAGTGGGGGAACAACAAAGGGGTGGGGGGGAGACACAGAATCCGAAGCAGGCTCCAGGTTCTGAGCTGTCAGCACAGAGCCCAACATGGGGCTTGAACTCACAAACTTCGAGATCATGCCCTGAGCTGAAGTCGGCTGCTTAACCAACCCAGGCGCCCCAGCATTTCCCAATTTCTGAGACTGTGTGAATCAAATGTATCTGTGTGTTGGCCTCACCCCATGGGCCACTGGTTCGACCTCCCCCAAAGGACATATTCATCTATAATTCATGTTGGTTTCTTCTCCACTACTGTACTTAAGATAGGACATTTTTGGCTGCTCTAGCGAATTTTTATAACCCAAAGCATATAACTTTTCTCTGAAAGTGCTAAATGCACCCCCTTACATGTAAAACCTTTGGGTTTTGATGATAAGCAACATTTAGAAGACTGTGTTATTTACTAGTGTCTCCAGCAAAAGTTGGACCTGGCTGGGCCCCTGCTTCTCCTCCGGCATCAGCCCCTCACGCCCCCATGTCCCTCAGTCATCTCCCTCAGAACCTGGTCAAGGGTGTGATTAAGTCCAATCGCACTTGGCGAGGTTTGGGGACCCCTCCTCCCCACACTACTGGGAAGTGTAAAAAAAGCACGCCTATTCTGGAGAGCAGGTTGCCCACATCTAACAAAAGTATACACGCATGTGCTCTTCCACCCGGAGATCTCATCTAGAAATAGATCTGGAAGGAATCAGAGGTGCACAGAGAAGGAAAGGTCCGGGAAGCACTGCCGGGTCACAGCAAAGGCTGGACGCAAACCTGTGCGTCCATCACTAGAGATCTGAAATAAACCCACTGCCACCCACCGGTAACAGACTGTCCTCGATTCCCCGAAACAGGATAAAGTACATCTCCGGATGCTAATGCAGGTGTGAACCCCATGACAAACTGAAATGAGCCTACAAAAGCCAAAAACACATGATAAGTGTGCCTGGTAGATCGCCGTCTGCATACAAAGTGTGTAGTTGCAGCACTGATTTAATCTGATCAATTTTGGATTCTATTGAGATAATCGTTTGGCTAAGTCTTCTTTAATCTATTTAAACACAGAACCAAGCCGATTGTTTCTAATGCTAGTCAGTTTTGAAAGGCCTAATATACACTCTGTTTGATCATGATGCATTGTTCTTTCTGTAGGATCCCAGATTTATTTTGCTATTTGCATCTCTGTTTACATGTGAGATTGATTTATGATCCCCCCACACCCCCACCACCTGCCCCCGCTGTCCTTTGGTTTTAGTGTCTGGGATTTGCTACCCTCATCCCTGGGTGGAATGACATTCTCCATCTCTGTGCTCTGAAATAGTTTGAATAAGGTGGGAGCTATCTGCCCTTTGAAGATTTGCTAGCTTTCACCTAGCTAAGCCTCTGAGGGCTGGCTGGTGAATTTTAGGGCGGTGGTTCTCAGCCAGGGATGGTTTTGTCCCCCAGCCCCGACCAGGGGACGTTTGGCAATGTCTGGGCACATTTTTGATTGTCATGGTTTAGAGGATACTACTGGCTGGCACAGAGCGGGGGGAGGGGGGCAGGAATGCCACCGAACACCCTACAGTGTCCGGGACAGCCCCACACCACAGGCAGCTCTTTGGCCCCAAATATCAGTAGTGCTGAGAAACCCTTCTTTAGAGGGAGGTTAGAACTTTGCCTGCTGTTAGACTCTCTTCTGCCCTTTTGTGTCTGCACAGATTTTCTACGTCTTAATCCAAATTTGACAATTTGTAATTTCCTAGAAAACTCACCAAAGGAAGAAATGTGGTGCACTTTGGAAAATATTTATGTATTTCTTAAAGAAAAAAATCAATAGAAAAAAAATAATCAGGGGCGCCTGGGTGGCTCAGTCGGTGAAGCGACCGACTTCGGTTCGGGTCATGACGTCACGGTCTGTGAGTTCAAGCCCGCATCGGGCTCTGTGCTGACAGCTCAGTCTGGAGCCTGCTTCGGATTCTGTGTCTCCCTCTCTCTGCCCCTCCCCTGCTCACACTCTGTCTCTCTTACTCTCAAAAAATAAATGCAAAACATAAAAAAATTTTTAAAAACATAAAAAAGTCAAGGTCTAACACATTCACGCATTTTGGAAGAGGGCAATGGCACCCACAGCTCCCGGTGGCAGGGGAGAGAAAATTCTGAAGCACGTCCCCTCCCCCCCCACCCCCCAGGACTCTCACCAGCTCCGCCAGGACGGGCAGGAAGATGATGATGGTGGCCGTGTTACTAGCAAACTCGGTGAAGAAGGCGATGACGACAGTGATGAGCAGCACAGCCAGTGCGGGCGGCACGTTCTCCAGAGGGTGCAGCTGCCCGCCGATCCACGCCGACAGCCCTGACTCCTGCGGGGGTGAGGGGCACCAGGTCACACCCTGCCCCACCCCAGCCACTGCCCCTGGGGGCTGGGCCCAGGAAGGGGGTTAGGATGGGCCACAGGGTGGCAGCAGTGACCACTATGCCCCTTCGCTGCTGGGGGGAACCGAGGTTCAGAGAGGGTGAGTAACACGTCCAAGGCCACACATTTGAGCCCACCAGCATCGGCTTCTCTGCTTCTGCTTCTTTTTTAACGTTTATTTATTCTTGGGTGTGTGGGCGGGGGAGGGCCAGAGAGACACAGAACCGGAAGCAGGCTCCGGGCTCCCAGCGGTCAGCACAGAGCGGAATGAGGGGCTTGAACCCACGACCTGTGAGGTCAGGACCTGAGCCGAAGTTGGACGCCTCACCAACTGAGCCTCCCAGGTGCCCCCAACTTCTTTGTTTCTTGAACTACTCTCTACTCCAACTCTGTAGGCCCAGGACCCAAACTCCTGGATCCCCAAATAATCCATTTAGCTCTAGCGCTAAGCTCCTACTTGAGTGGGAGAGGGAAACTGGACCCTCTGTGGATGGTTACTAGTAACAAAAATATTAACACAACTATGTATACGAAATATTCATTACTAATCCTACAATTATTGTCGAATAATATATACAAGATATACTATAACTATATCATATATAAAACATGTATCAGATACATATTAAATACAACACTATCAATATGATGATCAATAACAAAGTATCTATGATTAACGATAAGGATGATTATTACAATGATAACACAACACTCTACTGTTACTCATTATCATAACAGTCATTGTCACTAAGGCTTTATAGGTTGCTGGGCACCTGCATGCAGTACCTACTCGACCCCTTTGCCCCTGTGTTATGGAGGAGGAAACGGAGCCTGGCAAAGATTCTGTGGCTTGCTCGCCGTCCCCAAAAGTAACGACTGAGATGTAGTTCACGTTCAGGGCCATGTACTTCCGCAAGCTAGTATGGCCCTGCAAAGCTCTCTGTCACTTGGGCACCACCCTCTGGATACACCCGTCCATCACTGCCCGTCTTAATGAAAGGTAATGCCCAGAGCTGATGACAGCCCTCCAGGGCAGAGAAGGGACGGGTTAGATTGTCCCCTCCCTGGCTCCAGACTCTACCCTTTCATCAGTGCTACAGGATTATCTCCATGCTCTCTCTGCTGACTTCTCCAGGATTTAGGAGTATTCAAATACTTAATCAAGTAAATGTTTACCATAGCCCTTTTCACAACCCAGTATCCTTTGATACCAATACACTTCAGTTTTTTCAAAGAAACTCTACATATTTCTTGAAAATTTACTCTTGAACTTAAAATTTCATAGTGAATTCTAGAATACAGCATACTGTTTTTTAAAAATTTTTAATGTTTATTTTTGAGAGAGAGAGACAGAGACAGAGTGTGAGCAGGAGAGAGGCAGAGAGAGAGAGAGAGAGGGAGAGACACAGAATCTGAAGCAGGCTCCCAGGCTCTGAGCTGTCAGCACAGAGCCCAACACGGGGCTTGAACTCATGAACCACGAGATCATGTCCTGAGCCGAAGCTGGACGCTTTAAGAGACTGAGCCACCCAGGCGCCCCATGTCTTTTCATAAATAAAATACTAAATAAAATTCTTGTCCCCAGAATTTGACTTAAAAGTTATCTTCAAGGAACAAATAATAAATGCTTAAAGATATTTTTCTCTAGAAGAGACTGTAAAATTAACACACTTCTTTTACATCTGTACCTCGGCACTGTTTGATAGCCTAGAAATCACGGCGAGTGGCAGAGTCAAGGCCCTAGCCGTCTCCTGGCCCGGGGAATCCTGCAAGGAAAAAATGGGGCCACTGGTTTTTCCCAGAGGCCACTCCTAGGAGACTGATGGCTGTGTGTGCGATTTCGGGGAGAGAGGCTGGAGAGAGGGAATATTAATGACTTGGATGAATGAGAAGCCCAAAGCTTCCCAGTGTCTGGGCCTCTGGGTGGCGGGCTTCCGGCCAAGGTCCCAGCTCGTAGGGGCCCTTGGCTCAGCTTCCGCAGCCAGGAGGTTCCGCGACAGGACCCCCTGCTGTCTGGGGTTCTCTTGGGGACTCCAAAGGGCTTCACCTGCCCTTCCCCAATCCCTTAAGCATCGAAGCTCTGTTTCCTTGGAAACATGCAGCCCCATTGTGTTCCATTCCAGGGGGGCATCATGCAACAAACAAGGTTGGAGGCTGTACGGCCAGAGGATGAGGAGAAAGAGCTCTGGAATCACACTGAGCTTGTTCCCCACCTTATCCCTTCCTAGCTGTGTTGTCCCAGGCAAGCAACTCAACCTCTCTGTGCCTTAATTTTTAAAAAAAATCTGTAAATGAGGGTATAACAGTGCCTGTCCCAGAAGGTGACTGTGGGGAGGAAAGGAGCTAATCTACAAGGCGCTTGGAGAATGCCTGGGTACCTGGTGAGTGCCTGACACATGCCAGCTGTCATTAGTAGCTTCAGGTCACAAGGGGAAACACTCAGAAATTGCCCAGTGCAGTGGTTGTCAAACTGTGTTCCTTATGGCCTCCAAAGATGTCAAGAGGTGCCTGAGGCTATGTTGCAGGACGGGAAGGAAGAGACTTGACAATCTTTAAGAGCCTCATAAAACACACGAGGCTCAGCTGTGTGAATAGGACTCTGCGTAATAATTCCTAAGAGAGAACCAGTGAGCTTGACTCAAGGAAAGGAAGAGGAGAAGCCTTCATGCACAGCTGTGAACATTCAGACCACTGTACTGCTTACAAGCCGGGTGACATCAGGCACATTGATGAACATCTCTGTTCCTTGCTCTTTTCAAGGACTTGTGGTAAGGATTAGACAGCCATGCACAACACAGTTCCTCTACATAGTAAGCACCGGATGTGATTTGTTACTACTTATCTAACTTAACAAGCACTTAACATGGAGTGTGCTCTGCGTCAGGCACTCTTCTAAAGGCTTGACTAATATTATCTCATTCAATTCCCATAGTAGCTTCTTGAGGTAAGTGGCATAATTATCTCCATTTTATGGCTGAAGACACTGAGGCTCACAGAGGTGGTAATTTGCCTGAGTAAGAGAAATAATTTGCCCTAGGGTTGGGATTTTGAGCTTAGACCCTAGCGCTAACTTGAATAAAATGATAGTGCCGGTCATCATCATCATTATCATCATAATCACCATCATCATCATCACCATTATCACCCTCATCACCACCATCATCACCACCATCACCACCATCATCACCATCACCACCACCATCACCATCATCACCACCATCATCACCACCATCACCACCATCACCATCACCATCATCACCATCTTCACCATCATCACCACCATCACCACCATCATCACCACCATCACCATCATCACCACCATCATCACCATCACCATCACCACCATCATCGCCATCACCATCACCACCATCATCACCATCACCACCATCGCCATCACCACCATCACCATCATCACAATAACCATCACCATCACCATCATCACAATCATCATCATCATCAAGGTGACTCTCCAGCAGAAAACGAGGGCCAGGGAGAATATACGCACCGCTGTCTGCCCATAGGGTTTGCTCCATTCTGACTTACTCTCAAGCTCCTATAACCTCAATATATTTGTAGATATGTTTATTTTGATGGAGATTAAATGAGATATGCTTAAAGGTGCCAGAAGAAGACCAATTTTTCAATCCATGAGCTAGTAAAACTGTATTCACAATGAAAGTACTAAGGTTGAAGGCGGCCCTGGTTTTAGCACCTGGTATGCATCAGCCCTGTGCACTTTCCAGCACTTTTCACACATCACATCAGCAGTGCTCAAAGCAGCCCGTCTACGGGTCATGTCCAACAAATATGTATTGAGCATGTTATGTACCAGGACTCTTCTAGATGCCGGGACAGTAGCGAATAAGACCTATCTGATCCCTGCCCTCATGGCGCTTACATTCTAGTAAGAGAGACAGCAACCAACACATGAACAGGATAATTTGGGGGAAGGGGATGGGAAGGAAATAGGNATCTGAATTGGTGACCTTGGAAATTACCCAAAGGACCAGGACTCAGGAATCTCAGGGAAGAGCATTAGGCAGAAAGAAATCAGGTGCAAAGGTCCAGGGGTGTAAATGAGTCTAGCGTTGCTGAGGAACATGAAGGGGCCAGCGGGATTGGAGGGAAGCCAATCAGGGGGGAGAGGCAGGAGCCGACGGCGGGGAGGCAGGGGGGCGCCGGGCCGTGCTGGGCTCTGTGTGTAGGCCGAAGAAACCTTCAGACTAGCGTCTAAATAAAAATGGGGAGTCGTGGGCAGTTTTACAGCAGAAAAGTGCAGTAAGGACACTAAGCAGGTTTAAGTGAGTTGCCCAGGCTCAAAGCAAGCGCTGGGGTCTGCATCCAGCCCTTCTGACCCAGGCTCACCCTGGACCCCATCGGAGGACTTGTAAGCCCCAGGAGGCCTGGCTGTGGCCTGGAGAGGGCACGGGGCAGGGGCCAGGAAGCAGGGTGTGCCATGAGCGCTGCGGTCCCTCCTGGGGCAGAGGCCGCGCTGGCCTGGCAGGGGATGGTACCGGCTGGGGTTGGAGGACATGGGAGGTTGCCACACAAAGGCCTTGTTGAACAGAAAGCCCAGCGGCTGCCCCGGGCCGAGCCAGGAGCCAGACTGACCTCCCAGCGCGGCCAGCGGCCCCGCAGCCCAGCCCCCACTGGGAGCCGGGACTTTTCCCAGCACATCCCAAGCTCAGAGAAGCCTCTGGGGCAGAGATGACCTCAGGGTCAGGCAAGGTTCATGTCCCCTCCGTAAACGGCACCATTTCCACCGAGCCGCTCAGGCAAGAACCTCTGTGACACCCCTGACTCTGTTTCCCCTTTCCCCCCACATTCAACGATCATAACCAACTGTGTTGGCTGTGTTTTAAGTTCTCCACAGGCATCGACCCATTTAATAATTGTAACGGGTCTGTGGCATGGCCCCATTATTATTCCCATTCTACAGATGAGGAAACTGAAATACACAGCTGAGGTCCAAGACCAGCACCTCCACCCCAGACAGTCTGGTGTGACAGCCCTTGCTTTTTCCCATTGCATTGCATGGCCTCTTCAGGACCCGGATGACTTGCCACTTCCTCCAGGAAGCCTTCCCTGATGCATTCCCCAGTAGGAGGCAGTAATGAGGCAGTGAGAAAAGTCAAGACAGGAGTTCAAATCCCAGCTATGCTACCCACAAGCTGTGTTACCTAGGATCAGTCAATTAACCTCTCTGGTCCTCAAGATTCCTACATTGGAGACAAAAACAGTACTTTTGCTCAACCGTCCATTTGCTCCTTTCGGAGTCTATACTATTGTATTTGTGCGTGTTATTTGTTGGGGGAAAATGGGTAAAATAAAAATATGTGCCATAAAAAGAAGAACCTGAATATGCCACTCAGCTGACCGTCAGCCTTGTGGGTGCCACGGTGTGATGGTTTAGCACTCCGGACTCCGGAGGCCCCATTGCCCCAGCACAGGGACAGCGAGCCGAAGCCGCCTTCACCGTCATCCCCTGAGGGGCTGGCTGAGGCCGAGGAGTCGTCTTGCCCAAGGTCACGCTCATGGGCGCGGACTGACGGAGGGATGCCGGGATATGGCCTGGCCATCTCGGACCAATCGGCGCGTCTCTGAAGGGCCAGCTCAGCTCCGTGCTCCCTGTGGGGTCTGCCTCACAGTTGTGCATCCCCCTGCCCTCTCCTGCTTCCTTCCTCCCCTTTCCACGGGGTGGGGGGGGGGCACCCCGAGGGCACAAGCTAATACCCCTGCTCACTCATCTCCATCTCGGAGTCTGCTCCCTGGAGCACAGCCCACCACAGCCATGGAACGGGGATTCAGAGAGAGCGCCGGGGTAGTTCATGCTTCCAACAACCCCAGAGAGTACGCACTGCCATCCAATTCATAGATGGATGGTGCCCAGAGAGGTTTAGAAACTTGCCCAAAGCGCCGCAGCACGGAGTGGAAGAGCTGGGATTGGAATCCAGATACTTGGATTCTCAAGCTGAGGCTTCTTACTAGTCTATACCTTAGGGATGTCATAGATCGAATCACTGTTTGAAACTGAAAATTAAGATTGAATTAAAGAAAGAAAGCAAATAAAACATTAAGAAACAAAAAGGGGGGGTGCCTGGGTAGCTCAGTCGGTTAGGCGTCCGACTCAGGTCATGATCTCGAGGTTCATGAGTTCGAGCCCTGCATCGGGGTCTGTGCTGACAGCTCAGAGCCTGGAGCCTGCTTCAGATTCTGTGTCTCCCTCTCTCTCTGCCCCTCCCCTGCTCACACTCTGTCTCTCTCTTTCTCTCAATAATAAATAAAACATTAAAAAAAAAAGAAAGAAAGCAATCAGAGAGGCAATTTCAGGTTTCCTTCATCTTAATTTCAGATCAGCCCTTAACTGGTTGTGGTTTTAAATGCCTCAGCTTACAAGGAGAGATTTAGGGGTGGGGTGGGACCCAGCACATGAGCTGGGGGTTCAAATCCCGGCTCCAAAAATCTCCTGGGTGCACAGACACAGGCTAGCTGTTTAGCCTCGTGTTACCTCTGTTGCCTCATCTATGAAATGGGGACAAGCAATCGCATCTACTTCAGTGGCGTTGATGAAGGTTAACGGAGTCCTTATTTGCAAAGTGCTTGAAGCAGAACCCGTTCTTGGGAGTTCTTCAAAACGAGCCATTAGGAGGAGGGACTCTGAAGGGGTACTGACTGGAGTTGGAACCCTCCCTTTTGTGCAGAATGCAATTGTGTGACCTTAAGAAAGTTGCTTAATTTTTCCATGCCTCGGTTTTCCTGCCTGTAAAATGGGGATACAACTATTATCTCGCCCCTAGGGTCAGGGTGAGCGTTTGATGAGACAGCACTGGCCGGCGCTTCCTCTGAGTGGGGCCTGCTGACACGGCACCTGCACGTTCTGAGAGCAAGCGCCTCCTGAAATTCTACGCTCACCCCGCCACAGTCCCTGCTCCCAGAGCCCTCTAGAATGACATTCGTAATAACACTAATCAATATGAATGATATCTAGCATTCATAACACACTGGTTAAGAGCATAGGCTGTGGCACCAAACTACCTGGATTCTAATCCTGAGTACACAGCTGTGTGACTTGAGGCAAGTTACTTTCCTTCTCTGTGCCTCAGTTTCTTAATCTACAGAATGGGGATGATAATGACATTCACCCCTGAGTCTTGTTGGGAAGTTTATGTGAGTTCATGTGTGTAAAGCACGTGGAGCGGTGCCTGGCCGGGGGTGAGCCCAAGACGGTGTGATTCCTCTGCGCTCGCGGAACCGGCT
>NW_027527548.1:1394372-1453258 GCF_008692635.1 Crocuta crocuta | reverse complement strand
ATGATAGTAGCAGCAGCAGCAGCAGTAGTTAGGAGTAGTGTGCTCGTCGTGAGCTTGTTGAGAATCCGGATCACACCTTGTTCCTCTTTTTTTGCACAGCACCCAGCACTGAGTAAGGTGCTGGGAGGTAGGAGCCACGATTACCCCAGGCTGGTAAACGAGGAATCCGGGGCGGCCGCGTGGCCCCGGTGCCCTGACCCTGCGGCTGCAGCTGCGGCTAGGACCTGCGCCCCCTCCCCAGGCCTGCAGCCCACCTGCGGCTCTTACCTCACAGCCCTTGGCCATGGCGAAGCCCCCTCCCAGGAGAAGGACGATGTTCCAGGGCACCGTGTCCTGGACCTTCTTCCACGTCAGCAGGGGCACTGGCTCTGCGTTCGAAGCTGTGTGGAGACAAGACACTCAGGCTGAAGCGGGGACACGGGTCTCCGCTGGGCAGAGGGGCGCCCGACACATACTCAGGATGCTAAGCCTGAGGAAGTGTCAGGGGCCCCTGCAGTCCTATCTTTGTGGGGACCCTGGTGCCGGGGGGCGGTCCCCAAGGAGCCACAGTCTGGCTCCAGCATCTGATTTTGGAGCTTTAGGGGAAAACCCCACGAACTGTGCCCGGCATCTGCTCTATTCAGATGGAAAATAATTGTCACGGCTCCCACGGCCTGAGAACCTTCTGGAAGCAGTCCCCTCCCACCCAGCTCTATACATGCCAGACATCCTTTCAATTTCCCAGAACCCCTTCTGCTGACGTGCTGCTTTCATCCTCATTTACAAGAGAAAAGGCTCTTTTTTGTAAGTGAATGTGTACGGAGAGGGAAAAAGTGGAAGGAACCTCAGGAACCGAGAAACTAAGGGTCTCCTCGGTTCATGGAATTACGGGATGACTTTTATCTTTATAAAAGCGGCAGTGTCTGCATGTACTGGTTAGAACGGGGATCAGCAAACTTCTGTAAAGGGTCGGCGTGTGAGCAGACACAGACGAGAACATTGGCGAGCAGGCAGGGCGATGTCCCCAGAAGTCCTACTTAGAAAGGGCAGGGGTGCATCTGGCCCGTGGGCTGAGGTTTGCCAGCCCTGTGGTGGGAGCAACGGCCTGGAGACGGACCCTTCTGAACGCTGGCTCACTGCACGCCCTTGAACGTGACCTCGCCTGTCTGAGCGCCCATTTCCTCAGCTGACACGTGGCGCGGAGATAGTCCCTTGGAGGGGCCCTTGTGAACACTGAGGAGGTAACGCTCAGCTGCTGGTGGAGACAGAGAGGGTCCTGTTTAGTTCACGGCCAAGTCCCAGCGTCGCTGCCTGGCACCTGGCGTGGACTCCAAAATGCTTGTCAGCTGATGGTGTGTGACTTGCTTAGTCCCGTGCCTGGTGCAGAGTGAACACTCTAGAAACGAAACTGTCCGTGCAGGCGGCTGCCAGGGAGGTGCGAGGACGTGCATGGTGGTTCCCACCCACCTTCCCAGGACAATTCCTGAGTCACATGAGCATTGACATTTTGTTTCTTCTTTTTCGGCCTTTTCCAAATTATACACTGTGATTATCTAAGACGAGAGCTGGAGATCTTGGGTGACTCAGTCCTCTGCCTTTAGGCAATGAAGTATAATTTCATTAAAGAGGCAGGCAAGGTCTGAAAAAGCAAAGGCACCTCCCCACATGGGAGGAAAGGGTGGGTTGGGTGGGCCTTGACCAAGGGTTTAACATCATGCAGATTAAATGAGGTGCGTGGTTAGTGCAAACGAGGCCACCTGCTGCATTGGACCTTCTATGATTGTCTTCGTTATCTTCCCTTCCAATCATGACCTTGCTGCTGTTTCTTAAAAGCACAGCCTCCAGCTATGTGACTCTCAAACTCCCAGCCCCGTTCTATGCCTGCGAGTTCTCTGGAGCGGGCTCCTGATCTGAACTAGATTTGAATCCTAGCTCTGCTGTTCGGCTGTGTGATTTGGGCTAGTGACTCTACGTCTCTGAGCCTCAGTGTCCTCAGCTGCAAACGGCAGCAATGGCACCTCTTCAGAGACCCACTGGGGAGAGGAAATGGGCTCACGTGTGCAAAGGGTTCAGCTCCGGGTGTGGCCCCGAGCAATAACACATGTTTATTGAGGACGTGTCATGTGTCAAGCACTCTTCTAGACACTGAGGACTCAGAAGCAGCCAAAACAGAAAAAAAAAAATCCCTCTCCTTGGAGAACTTAACATTCCAGGAAGGGAGGTGGTGAGAAACCAGTCAATATACCATGTCAGGATATGTAATGTGTTATGAAAGCAAGAAAATAGGGTAGAGAGGTGGAGAGTGACAAGGGAGGGAAGTTCTTCCGGACAGTGTAGTCAGGGAAGGCTTCTCTGGGGAGGTGACATTTAGACGGAGTCTGAGTGGAGTGATGGGAATGAGTCATGCGATATCTGGAGGAAGAGCTTGGTGGGCAGAGAGGAAACGGAAGTCACTACTGCCATCGTCCTCATCGCCATCCACAAGCACAGCGCCCAGCGCACAGTAGGCATCACATCTGTACTTGCTGAGTGACCATAAAGGGTCAGAAATACAAGGGCAACTCCGACCCAGGGAAGAATGGAAGACAGCAGGTATCATCAGAAAATCACAGTTGGCCCGGATGCCTGGGTTCTACCTACTGTCTCTGTGTAGCTAGCCATGTGACCTTGATCAAGTCACTTGCCCTCCATGGAAACTGGCCCCTCTCTCAGGCTCCGCGGAAGTCCTGAGTGCTGGACTGTATCACGTCAGCCAAGTCTGCACGGGGCCACCAGCAGCCCCAGGACGGGTAGTGCTCACGGAGTCCCCTCTCCCCACCCACCAGGCAGCCCCGGACACTCCAGCCCAAAGTACCCTCCAAGGACCAGACCCACCTCCCAGATGTGTTTGAGGATTACTGTCGGCTCACACCGTGTTTTCCCACTGAAATTAGTTGCCTACATTTAAAATCAGGGACATTGCATAAAATTTTGTGCTTCCCTTGAAAGGTCAGCAAATCTGGCAAAACCAGTCCTGCTCTCCTGCATGGTGATGCTTGGTGGAAACTGAGTCACAGCTGCCCCTTTATTTCAAAGGTACTGGTTTGCCAGGTTTCCACAGAGCCCGCAGTGCCCTGATGTGGAGGGTCTTGCCACTGACGACCATCCTCAGTTGCTGTTTTCCCCATGATACAGATATTGGTCTCTTTCTTTCTTTTCTTTTTTTTTTTTTTAATGTTTTATTTATTTCTAGGAGAGAGAGAGAGAGACAGCGCAAGCAGGGGAGGGTCAGAGGGAGGGAGTCACAGACTGAAACAGGCTCCAGGCTCTGTGCTGACTGCCAGCTCAGAACGTGGGGCTCGAACCCACGAACCGCGAGATCATGACCTAAGTGAAACTCGGACGCTTAACCGACTAAGCCACCCAGATGCCCCGATATTGGTCTCTTTCAAAAATGCAAAAGGGAAGATGGACAGGGAGGGCCAGGTTTCATGGAATCCGTTTTCCTGCCCCTGATCTGCTGCATCCAAAATGTTTACCTCCCTGTGGGCATTTGGTTTGCATCCCCTGTTCTAGAAAGACACCAAAGCCAGAGGTGAAAGGTGTCTAGGGGACATGTTCATTCTCTAAGTTGAAAAGGAAGGCCCAGGGGCACCTGAGTGGCTGAGTTGGTTGAGTGTTCAACTTCGGCTCGAGTCATGATCTCCAGGTCCATGAGTTTGAGCCCCGCACTGGGCTCTGTGCTGACAGCTCAGAGGCTGGAGCCTGCTTTGGATTCTGTGTCTCGCTCTCTCTCTCTCTGCCCCTCCTCCACTCCCATTCTCTCTTCATCTCTCTCTCTCAAAAATAAATAAACATTTTAAAAATTTTGAAAAAAGAAAAAAAAAAAAGGAAGAAAGAAAAGGAAGGCCCAGGCATCCTAGGAACTTACTCAGGTGACCCAGCAAACCAGTAGCAGAGCTGGGATACCAGACACCCACATCCCAATGCCCCAGTGCCCTCCCCACTGCCCTGGCTGACAGGAAGCTCTGGGCTTTTCCAGCAACCCCCCCCCCCTCCCCCAGGTGACAGAGCCCTGGATGGGGCTGGATCAAGGGCAGCCAGTTCACAGGCCGGCCAGCTACCTAGGAGCCAAGCAGTGGCCCCGAGGGAGAGCTGCCCGAGCAAGAACAAGCCACACCAACCAGCTTCTTACTCCCGGAGGGGGATCCACGGGGCGGGGAGGGACAGTGGGTGCGCAGAAGTGACAGTGGCAGGCGCAGGCAGGGGGGACGTGAGTGCGCCGGGAGGGAGGAGGCAGGAAGCTGTGGTTGCTGACGCCCCGCGAAGGCGGGCATTACAAGGGAGGAGACACCCTAAGGGAGCCGAAGGTATATATCTATATAAAAAGCAGGAACTATAAAGAAGCGGAGGCTGTAAAGAGTCCAAAGCGCAGAAGCAGGAGAACTCTGGAGAGGTCAGCACGTGGTACCCGGAGGGGGTGATGGGGAAAGCCAGTGGGAAGCAAGACAAAGGAGCAGAGACGAATCCTGCCCGTTCGCGGGGTCCGAAAGTCCACGATTCGTGGAGGCTCCTTGGACCCAGGGTTTGCTCTGTTGCTATAACCATTTCTGGGGCCCCGTGAAATCGGCTCTCTACTGCTCCTTACGTGATGCGGCACCCTCAGACCCCGGCCCCCGAAAGAGGAGCTAACCCGCCTATTACTCTACTATTTTTTCAACGATAGACAATAAATGACGACCCTATTTCCTGACTCCTGGTGGGGAACTCATCCCACTGGCCCCAGTGAAGTGGCCTCTGTCACAGGGGGTAGCCTGCTGGGGACCAACCCAGCAGGGTCACAAATTGGCCATCTGAAGGCCCGTTCGGAGGGTTCAGTGTCCTTTTTTTTTTTTTTTAATTTTTTTAAAATGTTTTATTTATTTCTAGGAGAGAGAGAGAGACAGCGTGAGCGGGGGACGGTCAGAGAGAGAGGGAGGGACAGACTCCGAAACAGCCTCCAGGCTCTGAGCTGGCAGTCAGCACAGAGCCCGACGCGGGGCTTGAACCCACGAACCGTGAGATCATGACCTAAGCGAAAGTCGGACGCTTAACCGACTAAGCCACCCAGGCGCCCCTCAGTGTCCTTTTAAACTGACCCAAGATGCCGTTAGGTAGACGTGCCTCCATCTCTAGCACTTCCTACCATTGAAACCTGGCTGGAGAGCTTTGCCCCATGGGCAACTGAGTCGCAGCTCCAGCCTCGGGCCCGCGGGCAGCACAGTTTTCCTATAAAAGGGCCAGAAAGTGAATATTTTGGGTTTTGTGAGCCAAGAGGCCAAATCTAGGTTACTTTGTATATAACTAAGGAGAATAAATGTCCGCAAATTTCTTATTGAAGAAATAAACTTTATTTATGGACACTGAACTTTGGAGTCCATGTGATGTTCCCGTGTCATGAAATGGTTTTCTTTTGATTCTTTTCAACCATTAAAAAACGTCAAAGTTGTTCTTCGCTCGTGGGCTGCACAAAGCGGCCGGCCGGCTGGACCGGACCAGCTGCACTTGCTACCTCCCGCCCCGGCCCGTCACCCGCGGCAGCCCCCACGCCCAGACAAGGGAACAGCTCGGAGGGAAGGGAAGAAGCAGGTTAGTACGACGGGGCTTGGGTCCCAGGCGTGGGCCCTGCCTCCGGGCCACTGATTACCACACTCAGAGCCTCGGCCGTCACTGAGCCCACTGAGACCCCAGCCTTGACGCCTTACCTTTAAAGTCAAACCACCACTTGAGAGAGGGCCTTTGGGACGGGAAGAAGAACAAGATGGTGACAATGGCCACTCCAGTGACAGCATCAGAAAGAAACCTACAATGACAAGGCCCCAAAGCATGTGACCCCGGGGGCATCGCAGCAGGCCCAGAGTTCAGCAGATCTGCCACTAAGGATTTGTGGGAGGGAACTGGGAGCTCGCCGTGAGGGGGACCTTGTTCCAGGCCTCGGGATACCGTCCTCCCTGTGCCCGGCAGGGACCAACTCTCCGTGGGGCAAAAGCCCTCTATGCACGGCTCCCCGGATCCTCAGATGCCGGCTGAGCCCAATGTTTATCCTGCCGGGAAGAGAGCCCTGGCCAAAGACGGATCTGAGCAGCACCGAATACCGGATCTGAGGAATTCCTATGGGTCCCGTGACCAGGGCTTCTCTGAGAGTGTGCTTGTATGTCTTCAGCTTCTGCCGGCATTCCTCCCAGGATGGGGAGCTCACTACTCAGAGGTGCGGCCCATTCGCACCAGTGGAAACCAGATGGGGGTGCCTCAGAGCACCGCAAAATCTAATTACTGCCTCTCAAGGATCCACATCGCCTCTTGGGGACACATCAAGCTCACAGAGGTCTCTCAGGGGCAGACAGCTTCTATCTCAGATAAGAAAACCTGAGGCTCAAAGAGCAGCAGCAGCAGCGTGCTCGAGGCCAGGCCGTGGCCCGGGCCGCAGACAGGCCCTGAGCCCAGAGGCATCTGGCTCCAAGCTCTGAAGCACAGAGCCAAATGCCAACAAAAGCCCTTTCAGGCCACACATTTGGAGAGCATTCAAGTGACCAAGAAACTGGAAAGGATGGCCACTACCACTGTATTTGAGAAATATAAACCAAAATGCTGATGGAGTATCATTTTTCTGCTAACAGGCAGAACTTGAAAGGCTGATGATAATATCTAATGTGGACGCTGGAAAGCATATACTGGGGGTGTGAAAATAAATCGGTTTAACCTTCCGGAGGGCAGCTGGTGACATGCTTCAATACATGTAAATGCCCCTTGATCCAACGATTGTAATTCTAGGAATTTATCCTCAGGGAAACTGGACTCTTATACACAAATTATGTAGAGGGATGTTCATTATGGGTAAGAGCAAAAAAATCAGAAGATTTTTAGTACAGACACGTGTAACTAAACTGTGTACAATAATGTGTATATAATAGCATGTCTGTAGTGAAATGCCCATTTTTTTAAAGATATAAGATAATATCAACCTTTAGGCATTGACATCGAAGTACAATAAAGGTACCTTGCAAATAAAATGAAAAGTTTTTATTTGCAGTATTAGACACAATCCAAAAGGAATTGATTAAATAAATTAAGATGTTCTCCTTCTATAGAATACTATGGAGCGTTGAAAAAGAATGAAGTAGGTCAGGATCTTATTACCGTACTCTCCCAGTTTTGTAGTATGTATACATACATGTCTGCATGTACGCACTCTCGTGGGTAAGTGCGTGTACATATCAGATATGACAGACAGACATTAATTGTGATACTCTCTTCATTTACAGAGGTGAACTGAAGACTCACTTTTCCTTCTTCAGTTCAGCATTGTTTGAATTTTTTGTAAGTATGCATAACTTTTATGGTTAGACAAAAAAGAAACAAAGCAGATCACAAATGATATGTCCACTGTACTCACGTTTCTGTTAAAAAATCTTGTTTCGATACGTTTCTTTTGAGCTAGTTTGCATATATTTTTATAATTAGCTCTACTGAAGTATAATTAACATACAATCAAATGCGTCTATCTAAAGAATAGTATACTTTTGAGTTTGGGCTGATGTGTACGGTGCTGTAACTACCCATGGGGTTAAGATGTAGAACGGTTCTCGGACAGGCATTTTTAAGTCAGGAAAGATGTGTATTGGAATTGGAGACTGGGTCTTAGGTGATTTTCATTTTCTTTGTGTTGTTGGAATGTTTACAACACCCATTTTTCATCTGAGAAAAATAGCAAAGCATCTACATTTTGGAAACATAAGACAATGGCTCCTCTCGGCTCCATGAAATGACATCATTTCTTCCTTATAACAACCCACACGAGGTCAGAACTTTGTACCACCCATTTCGCCAAGGGGGAGTCTGAGGCTTCAACACTAATGTGTAGAGCTGCTCTATCCAAATGGTAGCCACCAGCCACACGTGGCTAGTGGATGCTTGACCAAACTTAGATGGGCTGCAACTATAATACACAGATTTTGAAGACTTAGTATGGAAAAAAAGGTCAACTATCTCAATAATTTCGTGTATAGATTGCATGTTGAAATAACGTACTGGGTTAAGTGAAAGAGCTTGCTAAAATTGATTTCATTGTTTCTCCTGGCTTTTTAAATGTGGCTACTAAAACTGGAAAAGTTACATAACATATAATATTATGTAGGAGGCTCACGTTATATTTCTACTGGATGGTACTGATGGAAATCGTCAGATCTCACCAAGTCCGGAGGAGGTACTTCCTATGCAATCATGTTCCGACATACCAGAATCCGACTCACTCTCCATTACAATGTCTTCCTCTCTTGGCCTTTGCTGGTTGGTTGCTCCAAGTTTTCCACCTTACCCCCCTGACTGCTTCCCCCTTTTCTCTCCTCCACCCAGCTCCTAACTCTTTCCCTAGCTGGGCCCATCAATTCCTATGGACTTAAATTCCAAATTTATATGATGACTCCCAGATTTATATCTGCAACCCAACACCTCCTCTGAACTTCTGGGCTTATGCCTCCAACGGCCTGTTGCAGTATTTGAAAGACATATTCGACTTGATGACAAGTGTAACCCAAGTTCAAGATAGAATCCTTGAGAAGCCACCTGCGGCCTCTTCTCCAACTAACCACCATCTATACAGACGCTCCTTCCCTTGGGTCCCCAAATCCGACTCGGCAGCAGGTGCTACCATTTCTAACTTCGAAATGGATCTTGATTGCTGCATTTCCAACGCTACCACGTGTACATGTGCCGTCTGGGCCTTTCCCCCAGACCAGGGCTCGGGGGCGGCATCTGTAAAGGGCCACACAGTAAATACCCTTGACTTTGCAGGCCACACAGTCTCTGTCCTGACTCAGCTTGGACGCTGCAGTATGAAAGCAGTCGCAGACGACACGTAAATGAACAGGTGTGGCTGTGTCCCAGTGAAACGTTATTTGCAGACACCGACGTTTAAATGTCATAGTTTTCATGTGTCACAGATATCATTTGTATTTTGATTTTTAGCCATTTAAAAATGTAAAAGCCATTCAAAACCAAGTGGCAGGCCAGCCTTGGCCCATGAGTCTTTGTTTCCTGTCCCCGTCCTAGATGACGAGGATCATCCAGAGGGTGTTAGAGCCCCTCACTGTCCCCCTCTATCCATCCCCTATAAGTAGAGCTAATATTTTATTGAGGTCTTTCCATGTGCCATTCTAATCATTTGACATGCACTAACTCATTTATCCTTGGGGCAGTCCAATGAGAACAGCACTATTAGAATACCATTTTACAGATGACAAAACTGAGGCACTGAGCCTCCCACTGCTCTCTCGCACACAGAAAAGACCTAAATGTTTTACATGTCCCACGAGACTCTCTGTGACCTGGCTCTCGCCCGCCCTTTCTGCCATGTCTGGCCAACTTTCCTCCCTGCCCATCAGAGCTGTGTCACACCGGGCTTCTTTCGGTCCTTCAGACACGCTTAGTTCCCACCTCAGGCTCTCAGTAGACAATCCCAGCATGTCTCTGGTTCTCACCTGTGCTCTTCTTAACCTTTGCGTCCGCCCAGAACTACATGATGTCAATACCTCCACCCCCTGCTTCTTCTGGCTCTTTCTTCCTCGGCATCCAACACAGTCTGCAGGGTTCGATCGTCTACCCACTTGGTCCCAACTGACACTGCCAGCATCATGTCTGGCACATAACAGGTGCCCAATAAATGTTGACTCACTGAACGAACAAACTAGTGGGTGAATGCATGAGCGAACGGTGATCTCAGGGTTGTGTAGTTTGTAAGTGGCCGGGCTGGCATTTGAACCAGTTTTGTCTGATTCCAAAGGCAAAGTTCCTTTGAGAGCTTCAAATGTCTTATCATCAGAACCTAAAGTCTTTTGAGGGCACAGGACGGAGCTGTGTTTAGTTACGTGGGACGAAGGGCCCACACCCAGCCCAGGCCCCTCCCCGCCCCCCACGGCACTGCTCTCCACCCCAGGGTCCCCCGAGTCTCACCCAGGGGCGAAGAAGCTGGCCCAGCCGGGGATGAACTTCGGATCCCGCGAGAAGAGGAGGATGGCGAACATGCAGAAAAGGGCGAACACGGCCTGCTCAGCAAACCTGTGGCACAGACAGGCAGGCGCCACGGTGATGGTGGGCTTTGGGGGGAGCACAGCATTGGGAGGGCCTTCGGCAGGTGCCTGCTGGCTGTGATGGGCCCAGGCCCTGCCTCCAAGAAGCTGCAGGAGATCATTCACTCCCCAGAGTGAGGGGAAGGCTACCCTGGGGTGTAAGGGATTCCTGCCCAGGGGCTTCCACACTCTCCCAGGGTCCATCCTGAGCATCAAACACCACCACCCTCCAAGCTATTTATATCATTCCCACTGGGGACTTCCCGAGGTTGGGGGAGCAGGAGAATCATCAGCAAGAAAGAAAGAGCAAAACAGAGGCAGAGGCAGAAAAGCAGGAAAGAGCCAATAGGTGAGCAAGAGCGGAACAGTCAGACATGCGTGTCTACGCAATGGACTGGGGAGTGGGGCTCAGAGTGGGTTAGTGCCTTGCCCCGGGCTGCACAGGAAGTTGGTGGCAGAGCCACTGTGGGGTGCAGGCTCCCTGACTCCTAGGCATTTTCACCACATGGGAAACGTGCATTCAAAAAGGTCCCAGTAGCTGCCCGAGGCAGTGTTGGGGACCCCGTATGCCGGAAGGGAAGGGGTGCTTTAGCTGGAATGGCAGCAGATCCCCCCCAACTACAAGCCGAGGGGCTCCCTGGAACTCAGGGTGTTTGCATGGCACCAGGGCAAGAGGCTGACTGTGTAAACCACCTTCCTACCCTCCTCTAGGCTCCCATTGTCCTGAAACTCCCCCTCCCCCACCCCAGCCCGGGACTCAGCCCCTAGGGGGTCCAGTGGTCAGGCCAGGAGGTAACTCTCCTGAAAGTGGTCTATGCTGGGCTCTCTCTCCACCCCAGGAACCCCATACCACGCACTTGATGGGCCCCAGGTTCTCGAACTCCTCCCGAATCAGGGCTCGAGCCCTGTTTTCTGCATCAGTTTTGATCCCGGATTTCTTCTTCCTCCAGCCCCTGAGACAGAGAGCAGGGAGGTTAGGAGCAGACACGGCAAACGTATGACTAGCTTCTCAACTACCCCGCCACACCCTGGCCGAGCCTCGGTACCTCTGTTCTGGAGACTGACCAGCCTGTGCCGAGTGGCCTCCCTGCCTCCCTCTTCCTTTTCCCAAAATCTGTTCTCCCCCCTACAGCCTGGATGGTCTTAGAAGAATGTGAATCTGATCAGAGGCCTCCCAGGCTTACAATCTTGTGGGGGGTCAGTCACGTGAATAAACCAATGAAACAAAACAGAAAGCCCAGAAACAGACTGGGGATTGGGTCTACGACAGAGTTGGTGTCTCAGACCAGTGTAGAAACAACGGGCGATACAGTCAGTGGTGTTAGATATACGGATCAACAGGATAGAACTGGGAGTGCGGAAATAACCCCCTGCTTCCTGGCCTAATTGGCATTTGGCAAGAGCACCATGACCATTTGGTGGGCAGAGACCCACAGGAGACAGAATAAATGTGGACCTCAACTCACAGCGTGTGTAAAAAAATTAACTCGGGGCGCCTGGGTGGCTCAGTCAGTTGAGCGTCTGACTTCGGCCCAGGGCATGATCTCATGGTTCGTGGGTTCGAGCCCCGCGTCGGGCTCTGTGCTGACAGCCAGCTCAGAGTCTGGAGCCTGTTTCAGATTCTGTGCCTCCCTCTCTCTCGGACCCTCCCCTGCTCACACTGTCTCTCTCTCTCTCTCTCTCTCAGAAATAAATTTTAAAAAACATTAAAAAATTAAAAAAAAAAAACTAACTCAAAATGGATCAGACCTAAATATAAGAGCCAGATATATAAACTTCTTAGAAGAAAACACAGGGGTAAACTTTTCTGGCCTTCGATTAGGCAACTATTTCTTAGATATAACGCCAAAAGCTCAAGCAAGCAAAGATAAATAAATCAGACTTTATCAAATTTTAAAACTTTTGTGGGTCAGTGAATGAACAGCGGACATCTGGGTGGCCACTGAGAACAAAAATGTACTTGAAACCTTCATTGCACCCTAAGGATAAACCCAAACAAGTCAAAGAGTTCAGTGTAAAATAAGAAAAAACAAAAAACTAAAAACCCTAGAAAACTAAATAAAAATATGTTTGGTTTTTTTCTTTTCTTTTTTTTTTTTTTTTTTAACAACCTCTATAGTGGGAAAATCTTTCTAACTGTAATTGAAAATTCAGGAGCCACATGAGAAGGATTGAGAAATTCACCTACATAAATTTTTTCTTAGGCATCTGGGTGGTTCAGTCGGGTAAGCATCCGACTTCGGCTCAGGTCACGATCTCCTGTCAGTGGGTTCAAGTCCCATGTCGGGCTTTATGCTGACAGCTCACAGCCTGGAGCCTGCTTTGGATTCTGTGTCTCCCCCTCTCTCTGTTCCTCCCCTGCTCATGCTCTGTCTCTCTCTCTCTCTCTCAAAAAAAAAAACAAAAAACCATTAAAAAAAAGAAGTCCCTTCCCCAAGGAGGCTCTCCTGACCTCCCAGTTCGGTGCGAGCCCTCCAGGGCTCACCTCCATATCTCGCTGTCTCTTCCTTCACGGCACTTAGGACTGGCATTCCTGCTGCATTTGGCTGCTCCCTGTCGTCTGCCCCACCTGGCGCTCCAGCCCCCAAGGGCAGGGATGGTCTCTGCCTTGCCTACCGCTACGCACTCAATACCTACAACAGGGGTGGGCGCGTAGTAGGTACTAAGCAGATATTTGCTGAGTGAGGATGTTGTCATGTCATTGGCCTGAGACTTCTCTGTTACCCAGAAACACCTGTCACTGAACACTGCATGTCCTCCATCACAGCCTCTTGTGGCCGAGTTCCGCAGATGCTTGTTAGATTCAAACAAGTGGACTGGAGAAAAGGGCTCTATTTGAGGCTCAGTCCTGGGCAGTCGACACACCCTCCTACATCCAACCTTTACTTTTGCTTTAGCTCATTTTTAGCCTTAATCCACAAGTGAAGAAATGAAAAGCTCAGGGAGGTTACAAAATTGCTCAAGATCTCATGGAAGGGTGGTTTGAACTCTGGTCCATCTGAGTTCAAAGTCAGGACATGCTTCTCCAGGAGAATGTGGGCTTTGAAACCTGCGTCTCTGCTATGAGTTGTTCTGGAAAGCACATGGGTCAAGGAACACCGTGATCAGAGCCTTCCTGTTCTCAAGCGTTTTCATGTCTCTTTGATCTAGAGTTGCTTCTACTGGTTCCATTTTACAGATGAGCAAACTAAGGCCCAGAGAGGTGAGGGGGCAGAGTCAGAGAATGACTTTATGACATACCTGCTACCCCAGCTCCTATGTTAGGATTTCCCAAACTCCAGGCAAACTCCTAACCTACCCTCAATGCTGTTCCTGTATCCACATACCACCTGGCTCATATTTGCTTAATATTTTCCTCCAGATAGATTCCTCATTTCAGTCTTTAATTATGTATGTAAACAGAACATTTTATATCGCTCCCATAAATGGAAAACAAGAATCGCTTGCCGTTAAAAATGTAATCATAAAAATAAACACATGAAAGCAGAGCACTCATTACATTCTGCCCAGGTACTATCGCTGGCTGATGCCTCTGGAACTGGCAGTTGCTCCGTTTGAAAGGCTGATTTGGAAATGTTAGAGAGGTATGACCGTGTCCTCATCACCCAGCGGAGACTTGCTTCCTTCTACGGGAGGTGATAAAGGGATTCTTTTTCTCACTATAAGAGTCGATGTTAGTGAATGCCCCGTGCCACCCCAAATTATCTCCTGTACCAGAGCCCCATAAAATGCGAGTACTTAAAGGACGATGCTCTCGGTAATTACTGACGATGGGAGCCCGTGAGCTGAGGGTCTGGGCCTCGCAGACAGCTCACACCACATAATCCTCATACTCCCGGGAGGTGAAGTCCCTACAGTCACCCCGGGAGGTGACTTGAGGTTACAGTGACGGTATCCTTAGTTTAGGAGGAAATGAGACCGCAGAAGACGCCTGTCTACCCAACGAGAGGGAAGCCGGGACTCCAGTCAGGCTCAAGGTGCAAGGTAGGCGTGAGGGTACCTCAGGGTCATTCCCCCGTACAGGAAGGAGATCCACAGCCAGCCCACCAGCAGGAAGAGCAGCATGAGAGGGAAGGCGAAAATGAACCAGGAGCCGAAATTCACCACATCGCACTGTGGGAAGAAACTGGAGAAACAGGGCGGGGGTGAGAGGCAGCCAAGGTCCGCCACGTGGATGTACACGGTGTACATACAGGCGGCTATTTCTCAGCTAGAACACGGAAGTTCAGAGGGACACACAGCAGTGTGCTTAATATTAAGCACGATATTAAGGTGCAGTTGAAAGTATTTCAAACAATTTTCTACCTTCTCTGAGCGTTCTGTAATATAATCAGAGTAAAGTAATCGAATGTATTTGGGGAGCAAAGCCAAGGAGGGACACTCATGGCAGCCATTTCCCCACCTCCCCACGCCCCTGGCTGGAGAGTCAGGACCTCACATTACTTGGCATTCATGTTAAATCCCCTCCTTCTAGACCCGAAGGTCCAAGCTTATGCAATTAAACGGTGTGTATGATTTGCATGTGATTTACATGTAATTTACTCAAATTCCTGCACATTTGATATTTTTATTTATACCTCCAGCATTTTTTCCCTTCATTTCTTTTCAAGTTGGAACCAACTCCTGCTCGTATCAGGGTGGGCGGGCAGCCTCATAACCCTCTGACAGCAACTGCCCCCACCTGCCCCGTTCCTCCCCATCCCGCAACTCAGCATCTGCCCCGGGGGAGCCCCAGAGCCCACATCTTTCCTGTCCAGCCCGGGGAAGTGCTCGGCTTTGTCCTCCCTGCCCGCAGGCCCTTTGCCGGTACTTCCTTCTAACTGAGGACACTAAAGAGCCAAACTCAGCTGGTCCCCACATTGCAAGCAGGACCGTCTTGGCCTCTGGTTTTGCAGTCCTTAAAAACAAAGCAAAACAAACCAACCAACAAACCAAAACCCACAAGGCACAGCCAGGCCTTGCTCAAAGGTGAAAAGATACCAGAGTTGTGCAGTGGGCTTGGTCAGCTGGGAAAGCGCTGAGCGACCTCACCCGTCTCACACCTTATGAGTCAGAATCTCTGCAGCAGAGACCCAGGCACCCTGAGGGGGGAGGGGGTGTGACTCTAATATGCACCCACAGCTGAGAATTACTTGTTTCCATCATCAGCTCTGAAAATCAAAAGATTTCAGAGCCTGAGAATACAGTGGAAGGTTAAGGTTTTAAAATTGGCCTGGGCGGGGCGCCTGGATGGCTCAGTCGGTGGAGCATCTGACTTCGGCTCAGGTCACGATCTCACGGTTCGTGGGTTCGAGCCCCACATCGAGCTCTGTGCTGACAGCTCAGAGCCTGGAGCCTGCTTTGGACTCTGTGTCTCCCTCTCTCTCTGCTCCTCCCCCACTTGCACTCTGTCTCTCTCAAAAGTAAATAAACATTAAAAAAATTAATAAAATAAAATTGGCTCAGGGGGCCCCTAGGTGACTCAGTCGGTTAAGTGTCTGACTCTTGGTTTCAGCTCAGGTCATGATCTCGCAGCTTTATCGGTTTGAGCCTTGCGTTGGTCTCCTTGCTGACTGTATGGAGCCTGCCGGGGATTCTCTGTCTGTCTGTCTCTCTCTGCCTCACACCCCCACTCACACTGTCTCGGTCTCTCTCAAAATGAATAAATAAACTTAAAAAATAAAATTGGCTTAGGGGGTTAAAAGACGGGTATATTTAGAATATCTCATGAAAATCACTTTGATTGGAAGTGACAGCAAACCTACACTCAGGAAGACATCACAGACATCACAGACTTTCCCCCATCATCTCAGGAAGTCCGTGATTCTTTGATCGAGTTCCGGGTAAGGGAGTCGGCCTGCATCTGGGGCCGTGTTGAGTATTAAATACTTCAGTTGTGTTTGTTTGCCAAATGCTTACACTCGCGTTCACGTGGATTAAGTGAACATAGGGTGTTCCTCCCACGGCAGAGAAATCTCAGAATCCTCGAATCTGGGCATCTGAGGAATGGAATCTTGAAACACCTGGGCTTGCTTAGATCTTCAAACTGAGAGGCTTGGGATGATGGAAGTGTCAAGTCATGCCACCTGAGAATCCTTTCCCTCTCCAGCCTGGCAGATGGCCACCCAGCCACTCTGGGAACAGCTTCGGCGATGGGGAGACTCGCTCCTGCTGGCCTGGTGCTTGGTTTGCAAAGCTTCTCCTGGGGCCTTGCGGCCACGGACCAACACCTTCAGTGGGGTTGGTTTTTTAAAGCCGATGTCACATCATGTCATCCCTTTGCCCTCAGCTTTGCACTGGGCTCCCCATCTCGCTAGCGGGAAAAGCTGGTGTCCTAACAACTTACCTTCTCTCCTCCCCCACTCCCCTCTGCCTTCTGCCCTCCAGCGTCACTGGTCTCTGTGCCGTTCACCTTTACACAGGCTGTCCCCTGTCTGGAATGCGTCTCCCTCCTGTGCTCACATAACTTCTAGATCTCAGATGTCCCCGTCAGAGAGGTTGCCTATGTAAAACAGCACCCACTCCTGTCCCTTCCACACCCTCATCATGCTTTCTTTTATTCCATAGCTTATCACACCAACGCGTATATATCCATCTGCCTTTTCTTTTATCGCTTGTCTCCACCACCAAAATGGAAGTTCCCCAGTGAGGGCCCTTCGCGCTGCTGGGTCCCCAGAGCCTGGCCAGTCGAAGGCATTCAGCACCTATCTCCCCAGATGTTGAATGAAGGAGAGGAGGAGGGGTGGGAGGAGCAGAGACCCCAGTGACCCGTGGAGCGCACCTGCCTTTACCTTTTGAGCTGGCCAAGCAGGATGAGGTTGGGGGCCGTGCCCGTGAGGGTGGCAGTGCCCCCAATGCTGGCCGAGTAGGGGATGGAGATGAGGAAGCCCTTCCAGATGTTTCTGCGGTACTCCCCTTCCTTCTTGCAGTCTGCCAGGAGATCCAAGGGAGCTTCCGCCTCAGGGCAGTCTTTGCTTTAAACAAACCCAGAAAGAAGGCATTCAGAACACAGTTCAGAATTCCCGGCCTAGTAGGGGGGGAGCAGTGCCTGGGTTGGGAGAACTGAGTGGTCTTCCTAGAAGGCAGCTGGGCACAGGCAGGGAAAACCTCTAAAGACATGCAACCCTTCAGCTCAAGTGTTCTACTCATGGAATTTATCCTAAAGAAATAATTGGGGGGCGCCTGGGGGGCTCAGTCAGTTAAGCGTCTGACTTTGGCTCAGGTCATGATCTCACAGATCATGAGTTCAAGCCCTGCGTCGGGCTCTGTGCTGACAGCGCAGAGCCTGGGGCCTGCTTTGGATTCTGTGTCTCCCTCTCTCTCTGCCCCTCCCCCACTCACACTCTGTCTCTCTCTGTCTCAAAAATAAACACTAAAAAAAAAAAAGAAGAAAGAAAGAATTGGGCAGGTGCCTCAGGTGTGGGTGTGAGTTCGCCATGGCACTAAATATAGTTTATATTAAAAACAACCTTAATCTCCATCAAAAGGGTGTTGGATAGATTATAATGATCCTCTTTCTGGATGGAACACCAATGCAGCTATTAAAAATGATGATCTAGGGGCGCCTGGGTGGCTCAGTTGGTCGAGAGCCCTACTCTTGATTTCAGCTCAGGTCATGATCCCAGGGTCGTGAGATCGAGTCCCACATCACGGTGGAGCCTGCTTAAGATTCTCTCTCTCTCTCTTTCTCTCTCTCTCATTCTCTCTCTCTCTCTCTCTCATTCTCGATCTCTCTCTTTGCCCCTCTCCCCGGCTAGTGCTCTCTTTCTCTCAAAAACAAAACACAAGACCTAGACAGACGTTTATTAAGATAAAATATGTCCATTATATGAAGTGAAAAAGGGTATTGTAACTGCGCTGCTTAATTTTTTTATTTAAAAAATATTCATATATTTCGTGAATATCTGAGTATTAAGAAAAATTTAGAATGGTATAGACAAAGTTATTTTGGTGCCTTTCTTGGGGATGAAATTATGGATTTTTCCCCCCTCTTTTATTCTTTGTATTTTCTGGTTACTTTTCTGGTGTGGTTAAGGGTATTGGGAAAGACAGGGCGCCTGGGTGGCTCAGTCGGTTAAGCGTCTGACTTTGGCTCAGGTCATGATCTCGCAGTTCGTGGTTTCGAGCCCTGTGTCGGGCTCTGTACTGACAGCTAGCTCAGAGCCTGGAGCCTGTCTTTGGATTCTGTGTCTCCCTCTCTCTCTGACTCTTCTCTGCTCATGTTCTCTCTTTCTCTCAAGAATAAATAAAACAAAAAAAATTTTAAAAGAGTATTGGGAACGAATGAATTTAAGAATTGTTAATTATATAATTAAAAGATAATGATGCTGCCATAAATGTATTGAGTTGAAAAGATGCTCACTATGCTCCTAAGTAAGACAGCAGGTTACAAAAGAGCATATACTAGAGCACTATCAATGTTGTTTTTTTTTTTAAAAAAAAACTCATTTATGTACTTAGAGAGGTATCCAGAAATAGTCTAGAATAGTATTCCCTTAACTATTTTCATCCGTCTTTGGGAGTGGGGTGCTGGATACATCTTCCTTTTTGTTTAAGAGTTTTCTTTTTCATTGTGCAATTATAAAATTTTCATAAATGAATGAAATTAAGAATTGTCCCTATATGACAAATCAATTTTTTTTTTAAATTTTTATTTATTTCTAAGAGAGAGAGAGACAGCGTGAGTAGGGGAGGGTCAGAGAGAGAGGGAGACACAGACTCTGAAACAGGCTCCAGGCTCTGAGCTGGCAGTCAGCACAGAGCCCAACGCGGGGCTCGAACCCACGAACCGCGAGATCATGACCTAAGCGAAAGTCGGACGCTCAACCGACTGAGCCACCCAGGCGCCCCGACAAATCAATTTTTTTAAGGAATCAAAAATACCTCAAATATCTTCTGGCCTGAATTGCTAAGAGTAGCCTCTTATCTGGAAGGCGCTGGGAGAGGACTTGGGGTCTAAAAGGAAGGGAAGACTAGAGGCAGCTGGAGACTGATGTCATGGCCTGACTTCTCGGGGTGAAAGTCCTGGCAGGAAATGTGGGTCCCCGGGTCTAGGAGACCACACTCAGCCTCCCAATGAGAATGAGAGAGCAGAGGGGCCTGGGGTTCATCTAGTGCAAGCATTCCTTTGTTTAGTTGGGGAAACTAAGTCCCAGAGAGGGGACTTCCATTCCAATGGGCATGGAGCTCCCGTCCAATGGATGAGGTTTTCACTCGGTGGACACAGGGAGTTCTAGAGAATGAGGTCTGAGTTTTTCCAACAGATTCAGCACAAGCTCTGCATGGACAGATGGCCCAAACAGATTCCTGGGATGCATGGTAGTGAGTGGCTGGGCCAGTCGCAGAAACCGTATCTCAAAGCTGGACTCAAAGCCCCCAGATACGGTGCCAGGAAGGAGTGGAGGCCATAGAATGAGACAATCAGACATAAGATCACGTCTCTCTTCTGCTAAAAGCCTCCACTGACTCCCATCTCATTCAAAGTCAAGACTCTACCGTTAGCCTATGAGGTCCCTCATGCTCCATCCCTCCACCCCCACCCCCACCGCACAATCAATCTCTCTGACCCCCAACTGCCGCCATCCACTCACCCTACTCCAGCCATACTGGCTTCCTGGCTGCTCTGGACTCTCAGGACCTTTGCACCTGCTGGCCCCTCCGCTGAGAACACTCTTCCCAAGGGTCCCCCATGACCCTCACCTCCTATAGGTGTTTGCTTAAGTGTGACCTTCTTAGAGAGACCATCCCTGACCACCCAGTTTAAAACTGCCTTTTCGGGGCGCCTGGGTGGCTTAGTTGGTTAAGCGTCCGACTTTCGCTTAGGTCATGAACTCGCGGTTCGTGGGTTCGAGCCCCGCGTCGGGCTCTGGGCTGAAAGCTCCAAGCCTGGAGCCTGTTTCAGTCTATGACTCCCTCTCTCTCTGACCCTCCCCTGCTCACGTTGTCTCTCTCTCTCTCTCCTAGAAATAAGTAAAAATATTAAAAAAAAATAATAAAACTGCCTTTTCACCCCCCATAGGCCCCTTCCCTGCTCATCTCTCCTGCTTGTCCCCCTGCATAGCTCTCACCAACCATCTGACACCCTAAGAATTTCACTCATGTGTTTGTTTCTTGTCACCGGGATGTAAACTCCATGAGGGCTACAGTTTCGTCTGTGGCTGCATCCGTGGCAGTGCCTGGCGCGTGGTTAAGCTGTCTATAAATATTTGTTGAATGAATAAAACAGACCTGACTGATGCCAAGCGATGCCTTGAGCAAGTGACTTTACTTCCTGCTCTTTCATCACCGAGAAACCGAGTTAACAATGCCAGGAATAACAAGCACTCCTATCCGTGCACGTAGGGCCCAGCAACCTGCTTGATCAATATTATCTCATTTAACCTCAAAAGAACCCTCCAAGGCAGGTACCAATGTCAGGTCCAGCTGGTGGATGAAGCTAAATGAGGCTCAGAGAGGTTAAGGGACTTGTCCAAATCACACAGCCGGTGAGCCGCAGAGCCAGAATCAAAGGCAGGTCTGCAGGGCTCCAACCCCCCAGGTCTTAACCACGCTGCCAAATACCGAGGACACCGGCCACTGAAACGTGCTGTCGACGTGAAGGTGCTTCCTAAGCCACACGGTTGTGAAGGACCGTGATTGTTTCTCAGGATCCTTTTGCCTTTAGAGCCCCTTGATCCCTGCCTGCATGCTCCTCCTCCTCGCCTGTCCTATAGTTTGTGTGCATCTGCTCGGCCGGCCCCCCCTTTCAGATGCTCCACTTCAGCAGACCTCTAGGGACTTAACGTGCTCCCCTGCCCTTTCCACCCACATTTGCATTTTTCTTGTCTAAGCCCAAGGGATGAATGGTAGAAGCTCGGGCATTAGGTCATTTGGAGAAAATGAGGGGAAGGGGGAGTTTGGCTGGCAGCACTGAATTCTTGTCCATCGTCTCATTGGACCAAGCACTGGCTCCTCTATCAATCGACCACACCGGGAACTCACTCTTCTGTGCCGGCAAGAAATTGCACCTCCGTGGGCAGAGCATGCAGACCGTTTCTCCGCACAGCGGCTAGGACGGAAAAACAGGACGTCTTTAGTGAAAGTGACGAGCAGAGAGGAGTATTCTTATTCTTGCATAGGCAGTGAAAAGGGCTTCTTCGGGTCCCCCTCTGATACTGGTAATTGCACTTTAAAAAAAAAATTTTTTTTAATGTTTTATTTATTTCTGAGAGAGAGAGACAGCGTGAGCAGGGGAGGGTCAGAGAGAGAGGGAGGCACAGAATCTGAAGCAGGCTCCAGGCTCCGAGCTAGCTGTCAGCACAGAGCCCGATGCGGGGCTCGAACCCACAAACCGCGAGATCGTGACCTGAACCGAAGTCAGACGGTTAACCGACTGAGCCACCGAGGCGCCCCATAATTGCACTTTTTATTTTTTATTTTTTTTATTTAAAACTTTTTTTTAAATTTATTTATTTCTTAGAGACAGAGAGAGAGGCAGCGTGAACAGGGGAGGGTCAGAGGGAGAGGGAGACACAGAATTGGAAACAGTCTCCAAGCTCTGAGCTGGCTGTCAGCACAGAGCCCGACATAGGGCTCGAACCCACGAACAATGAGATCATGACCTGAGCCGAAGTTGGACGCTTAACCGACTGAGCCACCCAGGCACCCTGTAATTGCACTTTTTAAAAAGGCACTCGAAATTCCATCCTTCTTTCCCACCTGTTCATATTTGGAGATGGCCCTGGCCTGTGGGCAGGGGTTAAGCTGCAAGTCCTCTAGACAACCAGTGACCCAAGTCTAGACTCACCATTGGCAATGGGATGTTTGGGAAAGACTAACTAACTATAAGTAGTGGATCAGTCACCCCGCTCTCCCATTCATTCATTGATTCATTCAGTGTTTCCTGAGCACCTACTATGTGCTATGAGTTTGCAGTACACAGTGAATAATATAGGACAAGCCCTCGGTTCCCATGAAGGTTATATTCTAGAAGGGGAGACAATCAGTGAATACAGAATATCTCAGGCAGAGATGGAGGAAAGAAAAGTGGGTGATGTGATGGAGAGTGATTGCAGAGTCCGGAGGGGAGGAGGTGAGCTACTGTGATCAGGTCAGCCGAGCAGACACCATGAGCTGATGGCAGCCGATTTGAGACTTCAAGGATGAAAGGAGCCAAGAGGAAAAAAAAAGAAAAAGAAAAAGAACAAAAGGAGCCAAAGGAAGAGCCATGGAAAGAGAACTCTAAGCAACAGCAGAAGCAAGTGCAAAGGCCCTGAGGGAGAATGTATCTGGTATGTGGAGAAGAAGGGAGAGCAGTGGAGCTGGGGCTGGAGGGGCATGAGTAAGGAAGAGGGTGGCAGGAGGTGAGGTGAGAGAAGGGGCAGGGGTGAGGGGGTCAGGAGGTGGGCTGGGTCATGCAGAGGTCTTGGGACTCTCAGTAAGGACTTTGGCTTTTTACTCAGAGTCAGATGTGAGCAGAGCCAGGGGAGGGTTTGAGCAGAAGGGAGTCAGGACAGGATCTGACTTCCTTTTAAAGACATTTCTTGCCTAATAGGTCAGTCTCCCCAGAAGCCTTCAATAGTGTTTTGGAGACAAGAACAATTGAAGGAGTTAAAACTTTCTGCAGCTGAAACTGTCACCAAGAACAAAAGAACCTATCCCTGGGCATTGAGGGTGTGACCATGGCTGAGCACTGGGTTCTGGGTTCAAATCACAAATCCATCACTTAACTATGTAACCTTATATCAGCGGTTCCCAGCTGAGGCCGATTCTGCCTCCAGGAGACATTGGGCAATGTCTGGAGACATTTTCGGTCATCATAACTGGGAGTGGAAGTAGGGGTGGGGGAGTGTTGCTGGCATTTAGTGGGTAGAGGCCAGGAGCGCTGCTAAACATCCTACTATGGACAAGTCAGCCCCGCCCCCCAGCAAAGTCATGCATCCTACCCAAAATGTCATAGTGCTGAAGTCGAGAAACCTTGGTTTACATAAACCTCTGAATCTGGCTGTGCCTTAGTTCTTTAATTCACAAAATGTGAGTAGTAATTCTGGAATTGTCAAGAGGATTAAGGCATTGACCCATTTGCTATAGACGGAGTGCTTGCATCTCCCACAGATTCATACGTTGAAACTTGATCCCCACTGAGATGGTATTAGGAGGTGGGACCTTTGGGAGGTGATTATATAATAAGCGCAGAGTCCTCATGAATGGGATTAGTGCCCTTAAAGATGTCTGGGCGCCTGGGTGGCTCAGTGGGTGAGCATCTGACTTCAGTCTAGGTCATGATCTCGCCATCCCGAGTTTGAGCCCTGCATTGTGCTCTGTGCTGACGGCTCAGAGCCTGGAGCCTGCTTCAGATTCTGTGTCTCCCCCTCTCTCTGACCCTCCCCTGCTCATGCTCTGTCTCTATCTCTCAAAACTACATAAACATTAAAAACAACTTTAAAATAATAAAAAGATAAAAGATGCCCCACAGAGTTCCCTTGTCTCTTCCACTGTGTGTGGACACAGAAAGAAGACGGGCATGTATAAATCAAGAAACAGTCCCTCACCAGACAAATTTGCTGGCACCTTGATCTTGGACTTCCCAGCCTCCAGAACTATGAGAAATAAATACCCAGCCCATGGTAGTTTTGTTATAGCAGACTGAAGGCACTAAGGCACCATTTAAAACAGGGATTGGCAGGGCGCCTGGGTGGCTCAGTCAGTTAAGCGTCTGATTTGGGCTCAGGTCATGATCTCATGGCTCGTGGGTTTGAGCCCTGCATTGAGCTCTGTGCTGACAGCTCAGAGCCTGGAGCCTGCTTCGGATTCTGTGTCTCCCTCTCTCTCTCTGCTCCCCCCCAGCTCACTCTCTTTCTCTCTCTCTCTCAAAAATAAATAAACATAAAAAAAAACAAATAAATAAAGCAGGGATTGATAAATTTCTTCTGTAAAGGACCAGATAGTAAATATCTTAGTTTTGGGGGACCATACAGTCTCTGTGGTACTCAACTCTGCCATGAAATGGCCGTAGACAATACATAAATGAACACGTATGGCTAAACCTTCATTTTTAGACCCTGGAAATTTGAAGTTCACATAATGCTCACATGTCACAAAATATTCTTTTGATTTATTCAACCATTTAAAAATATAAAGTCTATGCTCAGCTCATATAGGTTGCGCGCGCACACACACACACACACACACACACACCAGACAGTGGGCTAGATTCAGTGAGCCAAAGTTTACCAGACCCCAACTGGAAGAATGTAACGGGAATCTGAGCCCTAGCAAGGATTTAGTTAATGTGGGTTCCTCTTGAGAAAGAGTAAGAAAGCGGCCCCTGTCATCAGGAACTGGTCTGGCCCAGATTTGCCTTGAGTTCTCAGGTTGGAGCTACATAATCTTATACATTCGCCAACATCAGACAGACTCGCTCTCTGAGACTTGATGAAATGAGACAACGTAAGGACACTTCTTAGCACAGAGCCACTTGCCACCACAAGATGCCATGCATACCCTCTCTTGCCACTTCTTTACCCGTAGAATTGCCCCTGATTTCTGACGTTATTCGATCTAGAGCAAGGTTCCTTAGATCCCCACAGATGCTTCAGCCAAAGCCCACAGCCCCTGAGAGGTCCTTTCTAATGCCACTGACGGATGTCATCGTGGCTGCCGGTGGCATGGGCTCTCTCTCACTGTGGCCACAAGAATAAACTCCAGCTGTTTAACTGCAGATGTGTGTTTGGGAGGAAGGGTGTGGACTCCAGTCCCAGCTCCTTCCCTGTTTCACTAAGTGGCATGGGGAAGAAGTCCCTTCCCCTCTCCGCTCCAGGCTGTTCTTTCCCTGTAGGTATTTAGAAGGTGTGGGGTCCATGGGAGCTGCCATTTTACTAAGGCTGGTCCTGCTGATCGCCAGCTGAATGCGGATAGGCTCACCCTGGGCCCCAGGATGAGGGTTCCAGGGCTGCTCTGATGGAAAAATCGCTCACATCCAATGAGCGAGGCCAGAGGCCACAGCATTGAAGCAGGAAGTGAAGGCTATTATTAGGACATCGATGCTGGTGGCCAAAGTTGCTCCCCCGGGGAAGACCAGACATGAAGAACTTGGACCCAGGACACTCCCCAGCCCCAACTCACCTCTGCCTTCCTCTGTACCCTTCACTTCCCACCCGGGTTGGGACCACAGCTGTCACACGGCATCAGACCTCAGCAGAGCTCGCTAACATCTCAAGCACAACCCAAGGCAGCTCTGGGCACCCGTGGAGGAATGGCAGAATTTCCTAGAAGTGTCCAGGCCCCTGCCCTGATTTAGCGGCTTGGAAGTGGGGCCAGGGCTTCAGTACATTTTTTTTTTAAGATAGGGAATGATTTTTTTTTTTAATGTTTTATTTATTTCTGAGAGAGAGAGAGACAGAGTGAGCATGGGAGGGTCAGAGACAGAGGGAGACACAGAATCCGAAACAGGCTCCAGGCTCTGAGCTAGCGATCAGCATAGAGCCCGACGTGGGGCTCGAACCCACGAATGGTGGGATCATGACCTGAGCCGAAGTCAGACGCTTAACCGACTGAGCCACCGAGGCGCCCCATTCAGTACATTTTAAAAGCTCAGCAGTTCATTCTTTGGCTCAGCCAGGGTTGAAAACCCTCACCTAAAGTCATAGGTGGGGAAACTTCGGCCCCAGAGGCTGCCCACGCCTTGTGTTCACCAGTTTGCCCCAGTCCCCACCTGGCCCCTGTCACTCATCTACAGAAGCTGGTTGCTATCAGCAACGGAGCTGGGGAGGGGGCCCCCAATGGGAGGGAAAGCTGCGCACATACAACAGTAAACTGCAATTGTCAGTAGCCTGTAAGATGAGGAAGGAGGAGTTTTACTTCTTTATACAAGTTAGTAGGATGCAAGAATTGTATGCCAGGCGTCATTTCCCTCATAATCACGATGATCAAAAACATAATGAAGATGCAGTTGATAAAAAACAAAACAACAACAACAAAAAAACCCAAGATGTTGAATGTTCTTTACTATTTCCCAGAGTCCACTCTGGTGCTACCTGTGACCACAGTGATCTAGGTGACCACGAAAAAACGGGCCAGTGGGACAAAGTCTCCAAAGTGGCCGGCTGGTCAGGAGCTTGGCACTTATGTAAGGTCTTGTTGAAATAACACCAATCCCTGAGGCACACAGAGAAGTCTCCAGCTTGTAATCCTGGGAGCAGCCTCAGAAAAGCCTGGGAGAGCCTGGCCGTTGCTCCCCTCCTCTTTACATCCAGGGAAACTGAGGCCCAAGAAGGCAGGTTACAGCCTGGGTCAAGACGAACCAATGGGCCCGTGGCAGAGTCGGGCTTGTTCCTGGGACCGCTGATTCCCGGCCTCTTGAATCTATCCCTCCATCTCCGACAGCACCCACCTGGCTCTCAGCAGGTCTGACCTGGCACTGCTAATGGTGTGAATGGCATGTTCTTGGAGTTTGGGACACTCAGGAAATACTTCTTGTATCTAATCTGGTACCTTTAGCAAAGCCCCCCAAGCTAGAGCAGGTTGGCATCCATTAATTCATTTAGCACTTGCAACAGTCTGGGTCATAGGTTTTAAGACCCCATTTTATGGAGGAAGAAACTGAGGTCTGGAACAGCCATGTAACTGGGGCGCCTGGGTGGCTCGGTCGGTTAAGCAACCAACTCTTGACTTCAGCTCAGGTCACGATCTCACAGTTGGTGAGATCGAGTTCCGCACTGGGCTCTGCGCTGAGAGTGTAGAGCCTGCTTGGGATTCTCTTTCTCTGTCTCTCTCTCTCTCTGCCCCCTTCTGCATGCTCTCTCTCTCTTTCCCAAAATAAGTAAATAAAAACTTAAAAAGGACAGTGACGTAACAGATCCATTCAGTCATTTATTCATCAATTCCACACCTTTACTGAACACCTACTATGTACTATACAGTGTTCTAGGTGAACAAGACTCTACCAGCATAGGTCATTCATGGCAATGGGAAAGGTTGACGCAAGCTGCCATGGAGCTCGGAGTCCAGACAAATCCCTCTCCACTAGAGGTTCAAGGAAACTTAAAGGTGCACCAAGATGTAGGGTCTTATCACCTGCTTCTCCGTATTCCTGGAAATCTTACAATGGTTTTTATACAAGTCCCATGTATTAACCACATCCTACGCGCCAGGCTCTCATATCTCATGCCAGCCTCACAACGATCCGTACGAAATGGGAGGTGTCCTCATTTCACAGACGAGAAAAGAGCTTCAGAAAGGCCTTTCCCCGCTCCAGGTCTCGTGGATGCGGAGCGAAGGAGGAGGGCGATGCTTAGCCCAGCCTAAAAGGTTGCTTTTTGAATGATGTTACCTTGAAGGATGGCAAGCTAGCCAAATATTGGGGCAGAGAAAAGGAAGGAAAAAGTGGTGGGGTTCAGATTCCAAAGTCAGAGGGACCCCCTCCTGGCTGAGGGACACTGGGCAAATACTTCATTACTTTGCGCATCAGTTTTCCCCTCTGTAAAATGGGTATGATGATAGGGCCAGCCCTGGGGGGCTGTAGCAGCGGGTCTAATGAGAACACATGTATTAGGTGTTGGAGAAGTCACCACGCATGTGGCCCCTTGGTCCCTCAGCCAGTGCAGGAAGCTGAACTGGGTAAAGAAACTGAAAGGAAGCATCAGGGCTGCCCTCCAAGACTGAGGACCCGCTGGGTCTTGTCCAGTGAGCTCCGCCCCAGGCCCGTCCTGCTCTTCATTGGTGCCTACAATCATAGATTCTAGATCCAGACAGAGCTCAGCAACTAACTCACCACATTGCTTGGAGCAAATCATTTTGCCTCCCTGAGCCTCAGTGTCTTCGTCTGTAAAATGTTATAAACATTAAATGAGCAAACGGGTATGAAAAATACAGCACCACGTCTGGCATACGGTGGGTTTGCAGAAGTGAGAGCTCATATTATCATCATCGTTGCTCTGGGGTCCCTCATGGACCCAGATCTCCCAGGAGCCTCCTCACCCCTGCCCTGGCCCACTAACGGTCTCCACTCCCTCCCCCACCGTCCTCACATCCGGTCACCAGCACAGTGCACAGAGACTAGGTGAAAGGGAACATCTCTCTTTGCACTGGAATTAGCCTTGTTCTAGGACTTAGGGCTGATCATTAATCAATCCTGCTCTCTGATCCTACCGCTTGTGAAAGGAGGCATCTGGCCCAGCTTCCCAGGGTCTCCTACCTCCCGACATCCTGCAGCATACGGGAGAAGGTTCTGGATTTCGCCTTGTACTCAACACTGTGTGTGACTCTAGGCAAGTCCTTTCC
The DNA here is from genome assembly GCF_008692635.1 of Crocuta crocuta. Taxonomy (NCBI): domain Eukaryota; kingdom Metazoa; phylum Chordata; class Mammalia; order Carnivora; family Hyaenidae; genus Crocuta; species Crocuta crocuta. The sequence goes on along the minus strand of NW_027527548.1, from coordinate 1,424,960 downwards.
CTTTCCTGGGTCTCAGGTTTTTTTCATCTTTATAATGAAGGATATGGCTCTCAAACTTTTTTTTTCTGGCCACTAAACTCTTGGGAAAAAAAAAATCTTGTGTACAAGACAGAATAGCAGAGGGTAAGAGTCCAGGCTCTGAAGTCAGCCAGTCTAGATTCAAAATACCAGAGCCGCTGTTTTGCAACTGTGTGACCATGAAAGGCTCCTTTATCCTCTTTTCTTACATTTTTTCCTCAATTTCCGATCTTCTAAATGGGGTCAATGCTGGCTCTACCTTATCCAGAGGTAAGGCCCCCAAGGAGAGCCCTGACATGAAGTAAGTGCTCAGTAAATGTCGGTGATTGTTACTTGGAAGCCAAGTGTATAAAACAGATAAAGTGGGGAAGCCGGGGCGGAAGTGGAAGAAGGAGCCGGGTCTCCACGGCTTGTTGCCATTCCAGGGTGACCCTGAGGCGGTTCTCTTGAAGCCCCAACATCCAAAGGAGACAGTCTGAAAACCAATGAAGCTCTGGAGGTGAGCAGACTATGGCCTGTGGGCTGACTCTGGCCCGCTGCCTGCCAACTGAGAATGGGTTTTACATTAAAAAAATTTGTTTTAACGTTTATTTATTTTTCAGAGACTGAGAGAGACAGAGCACCGGGGTGGGGGTGGGGGCACAGAGAGAGAGGGAGACCCAGAATCTGAAGCAGGCTCCAGGCTCCGAGCTGTCAGCACAGAGCCGGACCCGGGGCTCAAACTCACAAACAGCGAGATTGTGACCTGAGCCGAAGTCAGACGCTTAACCAACTGAGCCACCTAGGTGCCCCGAGGATGGTTTTTACATTTTAAAATGGCTGGAGAAAGTCAGTAGAAGCATAATACTTCGTGATATAAAAATTACATAAAATTGTAATTTCAGCACCCGTAAATAAAATTTCATCGGAACCCAGCCACGCCCACTTATTTACATATTATCTGTGGATGCTTTCTCTCTGCAAGGACAGAGGTTTGAGCAGCTGTGATGGTGTGGCCAGCAAAGCCTAAAATATTTACTATCTGGTCACTTACAGAATAAGTTTTCTTTTTTTTTAAATTTATTTAAAACATTTAAAAATGTTTATTTTTGAGAGAGACACACACACACAGAGCACAAGCGGGGGTGGGGGAAGCAGAGAGAGAGGGAGACAGAGAATCTGAAACAGGCTCCAGGCTCTGAGCTGTCAGCACAGAGCCCAGTGAGGGGCTTGAATCCACGAACTGTGAGATCTTGACCTGAGCTGAAGTCGGATGCTTAACCAACGGAGCCCCCCAGGCGCCCCTATTTATTTCCTTATTTAGTCCCTTTGGTTCCCATTTTCCACTCCTATCCTTCCCAGAGCAACCACGCTGATGCATTTCATCTGTAGTTTCTCGTTCGCTTCTGTTCTTACAAACTGGCCCCTTGCGTGACATTTTAATTTACATAATGGTACTGCCTTCTAGATCTCATTGTGGCTTCTCTCAATCACAACGTGTTTTTGTGAGATCCATTTCTAGAACTCATTTTTTTTGCTTCTAAAAGCAGCATGGTGCGCAAGAGGACACACTTTACCTTCCCCTTCACTGGGGATTGCGTTCACGTGGCTACTAACTCACCCCACCACGGAGAACGCAGCAGTGAATGCTGTCAACACTGTCCCCTTCAGGGACCTGCGTCAGAATTCCTTTGGCACGTGCCTCCAGGAGCAAAACAACTGGGTTACAGGATCTGGGCACATTTAACCTGATTGTCTATTTGCAGAATTCCTTTAAGAAAGGCTGACCCAGAGCAAATCAGAGGACTCTAGATGCTGGCGAGGATGTGGAGACACGGGCACCCTCCTACACTGTTGGTGGGAATGTAAACGGGTGCAGCCCTTCTGGAAAACAGGGTGGAGGTTCCTCAAGNGATGGGCATGGAGGAGGGCACTTGTGGGGATGAGCACTGGGTGTTATGTGGAAACTAGCTTTCTTATTTTTGTCAGTCTCATTGAAGTATACCTTGTTGTTATTTCAATTTGCATTTCTCTGGGTATCAGTGATACTGAGCATCTCTTCAAATGTTCTAAAGCCAGGCTTAAGTATACTACCTACTTCATAAGGCTATTTGAGAGATAAGAGATAAGGTAGGCAATGTGTTGAACTCATCACTCAGTTCATAGTAAGCACTCAATAAATGCAATTACAAAAACAAGGTATCAAGGTTTGACGTAGCTAATTTTCAGTTATTATTATTATTATTTAAACACTTGGCATATAGTGTATGCTCGGTAAGTGCATTCACGTCACTGTCCCCTGCAACTTTTGGACACTCTGCTCCCCCTCTTGCACACTGGTGGGGGCTGCCCCAGTGCCTTTGCACAGCCTCACCTGAGTTCTCTTCACCCTGCTGGCTGAGGTCCTTCCGAGTATCCTGGCCAAAGAGGCTTTTCAGGATGGCGCTGGCGATGGGCAGCATCATGGCAGTGGAGGCGGTGTTGCTCAGCCACATGGACAGGAAGGAGGTGGTCACCATCATTCCCAGGATGAGCCTGGGGACAGACAGAGTTAGAGACACATCCAGAAGGGGGCCCAGGAGGTCCTCTGGTCCCATGTTGGGAGGAGTCCTGCCTGCTTGTTTTACAGATGGAAAGCTAAGTCCCAGTAAGGACAATTCAGGCGACCAAGCGGGGGCCAGATCCATTTGCCAGCCTTATCTCGGGTCTAAGGAAACTGATTCCACACGTTTAAGTGAACTGGCCAGGGGTACGTAAGGCAAAATGGCCCAACGACACCCCAGCCTTGAAATATTCTCTCCTTTGTCCCCCAGTCCTTGATGGCTTCCATTGCAGAATAAAATTGCCTTGGTTTGGCACCAAGAGCATCCACCACATCCCCCCAAACCGTCTTCCCCAGCCTCCTCTCCCTCTTCCCCTCCCGCTCCTACAAGGCACCTGCTAGACTGCCCTGAACTCACCAGCACACCCAGACAGGCCCTGATCTCCAGCCTGCCTGCCATTGCTTGGCCCCTCCCACCAACAGGAATCCAAGGTCCATGATCTTTTTTCTTTACCTTGAACTCTTAATCCACCTGGAATTTGTTTAGATGGATAGTATAAAGTAAGATCTAAGTCATTTTTTTTCTTCAAAGAATAAGCCAATTATTCCAACCTTCACCATTTATTGAATAATCCTTTCCTTCTTCTACTGATTTAGGCTTTCTAGAATACTTATCCAGCATTTAAAAATCTATTTCTGGACTAGGGTCATACCGTTTTCATTGTTCTGACTTTATCATATGCTTGATAGCAGCCCTACCCATTTTCAAGGTCAAATGTAACCTGCTCCATGAAGAAGTCTACCCCTTACCTCTCCTGTGGGCTCCCACACGTGTGCCCCTTGAGTTGGAATTGCACTTCACATTGGTATCACTTCTATAGATAGACTCTCTCCCACAGGCAGGAGGAAACACAGCTAGAGTGGGATAGAGTGCTTGACACAGAGTCGATACTAGAAACCTAGGAGCTATCTAGAACCTTCTTTACCCTAACCACTACCCCCATTGATTTTATCAACCAGAGTTCTCAAAACTCATCTCCACTGCCATCCCCCCAGTCAAAGCTGTCACCATGCTTCGTCTGGACACCCAGAACGCTCTCCTAACTAGGCTGCATCCATTTCTCACTCCTTTTCTGCTCTCCACACAGCAGCCTAGAGGAATTGTTTAGTTTTGTTTTTTAACGCAAATCTGGTCATGTCATTCCCCACCGTAGAACTCTTTAAAGCAGAGATTCATAACCAGCGTGGATATAATTCAGGATAGAAATGGGGGGGAGTGCATTTTGATTTTATTAATATCTATTAGTAATTAAGTATTTCCTTTGGGGATAGACAAAGGCAACAAAGTTCAATAGTGTTGAAAGTGCCTGGGACTTGGTCACCAATTGAGATCACAGGTTAGTTGCATATCATGCTATACCAGTCGCGAACACCTTGGAATACAACTGACACTCAACACAGTCTCAGAACCGTAGTTGGTATTAGGTCAGTTGCTAGGTCTTATTATTTACTGTAAAGGAGTGCATATGGGACTATTTCACAAATGTGTGTGTTTTTAAAACTCTACTTGGATAACTGCACTTTGCTGTGGTTGTTGTGTTTTTCAATCCTATGTGTTGTGTAATTTATACATTTCAAAATATTATTCTAGCAAGGAGTCCTTAAGATGGGATAAATCGCAAAGAAAAACAAAGATTAAAAGAACAGTGAAACCCTATTTTAAAACATTTTAATATTTATTTATTATTTATCTATCTATCTATTTATTTATTTATTTTTGAGAGACAGAGAGAGAGAGACAGACAGAATGAGAGTGGGGGAGGGGCAGACAGAGAGGGAGACACAGAATCGGAAGCAGGCTCCAGGCTCCGAGCTGTCAGCACAGAGCCCGACACGGGGCTCGAACTCATGAACCGTGACATCATGACCTGAGCCCAAGCTGGACACTTAACCAACAGAGCCACCCATTTTAAAGGTCATTTAATTCTCTGAGAATGAAAGTTCAAACCCTAGCCTGGGAGGCTGAGGCCCTGCCACCCTACGTCTCCAAGACCATCTTGTGCCCCATTCCCCACCAGCCTTGGCATCTGGGCTATTACATAGCAAAGTAGGATGACGGTGGCCAAGATTTACTGTCTAAGCTATTATATCTTCACTTTACAGGCAAAGAGAGAGGAGTGAAGTCGTTTCCCAGAGCAGGAAAGGCGGGACTCAGCCCCGAGCAGTCTGAGCCACACCGCTAAAATGGCCATCTCTAACACTACTGGACTCCAGCCCCTGCGGTGGGGCCCGGGACAGGCATTGCACCTGGCCTCCCCAGGTGATGCTCATGCACTCTTGAGGCCTGCCCGCCCCGGGGACTAGCCCTGTGTCTGGCTTACAGAATGTCCGGGGAATGAAAGAGTAAATGGAAGGTGGGACATGATGAGCTCGTTGACCCGGGTGACCAGACCGGACCGGGAAGGGTGGGTTTGGGCTCCAAGGAATATGGTTCCTCTTACCTGGCTGGCTGGACCCCAACGAGCATCAGGACCTTGAGGGCGATTCTCCGGTGCAGGTTCCACTCCTCAATGGCGGTGGCCATGATCAGACCGCTGAGGAAGAGGAAGTTGGTGTCCAGGAAGTACTGGGGGCACACCTTGTTGGAGGGCAGGATGCCCAAGAAGGGGAAGAGGACGATGGGCAAGAGGGCCGTCACCGAGAGGGGCAGGGCCTCCGTGCACCAGTACACTGCCATGAGCAGGATGACAAACAGGCAGCGGCCTTCCTGCAGGGGGGAGACGCAGGTCAGGAGGGTCAGCGGAGCCCCAGGCCGCAGGGCGAGAAGAGATCCTGGGGCAGCGCCCATCCGGGCACGTTCCGCGGGGAGTCTGTGCAGAGGGTGAGCGCCCAGAGCTTTGACCTTGAGCGGATAACATCACCTGAGCCTCATATGGCTCGACTATGCAATGGGGAAGCAACGTCTGTCCATTTTATAGGATTGCTGAGGATGAAATGAAATACTCCATGGTTTTAGAAGTAGACCCTGAAGTGAGCATGAGACTGAAGATAGTTTACTTGGCAGAGGATCCCAGAAAGTTCTGGAAAGGCAACAGGGAAGTGAAACAGAAGGAAACCAATACAGACAGTGTTTTAATGAGAAGATGAACCCTGTGGGCAGTTGGGGCTCGATCTTGATGGGGGATCGTGGGAGAGAGTGCAGCTCATGCTTTAGAGCTGCCTTCCTGGGAGGCAAGGAAGCTAGCTTTTCACCTGCCAAGTCCTGGCCGTCACTGGTTGAAGGCTGCTCCTGGAGCGGTAACTCGCCAGCACGTCCAGCCTGCCCCACGTACAGTGAGGGAACGCACTGGTGCAGAGCTTCCCAGGCTCAGTAAGAGGCTACTGGCACGTGAAGAATGGTGAGCGCCAGTGGAGATGGCTGTGCACATTCTAATCCTTACACATCCTAACGGACTTTCTCCTGGAAGCTAGAAAATTGAAGATCAAGGTGCCAGGAAATGTGGGTCCTGGTGACAACTCTCCTCCTGGCTTACAGATGGCCATCTCCTTGTGTCCTCACCTGGTCCGTGCTGGATGCGTGCGTGCAGAAAGCTCGCTTTTTCCACAGGCTATAATCCCATCATGGGCCCCCCTGCCTCATAAACTAATCCAATCTTACAGTTTCCAAAGGATAATAAAGGGATTGTATGAACAATTTTATATCAATAAGTTTGATAACTTAGAGGAAACAGGAAAGCTCCTCGGAAAGCACAACATCTCCAACTATCAGAAAAGGAAAGAGAAAAGCTGAATGTTTCAGTATCTATTCAAGAAATGGAATCAATCATTAAAAACCTTCTTGCAGAAAAAGTTCCTCTAAGGCTTGCTGGCTTCAATGGTAATTCTACCAAACATTTAACACATAAGGGACACACATCTGACACAAACGCTTCCAGAGAAGAGAGAGGGAGGGGAGTACTTCCCACTTCAGGTTATGAGGCCGGGGTAACCCTCTTACTGGGTCATCCTGACAAGGGCATCAAGAGGAAAGAAAAGAGAATGTTCTAATGGTTGAGCATTGATGGGACACCTCTAGCCTGCCTTGCATTATGATGCAAAAGAATTATATGACAACAGAAACCACCAATATTTTTTTTTAATTTTTTTAATCTTTTATTTATTTCTAGGAGAGAGAGACAACGTGAGCAGGGAAGGGTCAGAGAGAGGGAGTCACAGACTGAAACAGGCTCCAGGCTCTGAGCTGGCAGTCAGCACAGAGCCCGACGCGGGGCTCGAACCCACGAACCGCGAGATCATGACCTAAGGGAAAGTCGGACACTTAACCGACTAAGCCACCCAGGCGCCCCAGAAACCACCAATATTTTTGAGTGTTTATTAAGTTCCAACATTTTGCATGTATGAACTCACTCAGTGGGACTATCCCCTGCTTTTTAGGGGAGGTCGGAAAAGGACATCGACTCAGCGATGCATATGAGGCTGTGACCAAAGTCATTCAGGCTCAGGGTACTGTTGCGGCTCACAAACGAATAGTCTAGACAGGAATTCTAATTTTAACCTCTTTTCTTTAAGCATTTAAGGGATTCCAAGTATAACGAGAGCTAACAACGACCAAGTGTACTTACTACTGCCCACGTGCTCTTCCGAGTAGTTTACACGCCTTAACTCATTCCATCCTGCAGCCACTGGGAGGCAGGTGCTACGTTCTCTACGCTCCTGGTGGGACAACTGGGTTGGGTAACTTGCCCCAGGTTGCTGAGGTAGGGACGGAACTTGAACCCAGGCGATCTGGCTCCAAAGCGTGTGCCTCCGGGCCACCCTGCATAATCCACTCTAGGCTTGTTCAATTCCTGCATCCTCTGGCTCTCGGGCATCCCTGGAGCGTCTCCCGTTCCTCGAGCTCACTGGCCTGGTCTTGCCACGTGTGTCTGCCATTGCTTCGTATTAACCGCCCCCCTGCTTGTGAAGAGCACGCTCTTAATAACCACCCTGTCCCCTCCCAACGCCTGATCCCAGAGGCCCCGTCGTTCCATTACGGCTTCTTTTCTCCAGAGCATGAGCTACCTGGAGGCTATAGCACTCCCTCGGCATGATATCGCCGCCACCACCACCAAATCAGTACTAATAATACCTTCACGTGCCGGAAACTTTCTATGTGTTAGACGCCATTCCGACTGCTGTACCTGCATTATGTCAGCTGAGTTGTGTTTGTCAGAACGGCGGTTTGAAGTTGGTCCCATGATGATCTCCATTTTACAGATAAGGAAACTGAGGCACAGAGTGATTAAGCTGAGCATGATCACAGGGTAAGAACCAGGCCTGCTGGCCCCGGGGCCTCCCCTCAGCATGAAGCTCGTGCAGGAGGGGGAGGCAGAAGGCGAGGAGGCTGCTCCCAAATGTCCAGTCAGTGCCAGGACAGATCGCAATGAATACTTTTTTAGCATAAGTATAGCCCATGTAATATTTGGGACAGACTTATACTGAAAACAATGATCCATTGTTTCTCTGAAATTCAAAGTGAATTTTATTTTCTTTTGCAACTGTGTTTTGTCTGGCAATCCGAGCTGGGCCCTTACTCCAAAGACGTGAGGAGGGTAAAGCTCCCGTGTTCTTGGAGGGCCGGAGGTGGGTTGTGAGGGGAGAAGTCCACCAGTACCTAAACCCCGCCAAGGGGGTCTGCTTCCAAGTGCTGTAGGGACCCCCAAAGAGCTCACCTGCAGCAGACCCACGGAAATCAGGGATTCTCTGCTAGCAGGGAAAAGCATCCCCCCGAAGGGGAGTGTTCTGGCGGGTGGAGGGGGTGGGTACCCCTCTCACCTCCACCCCCTGTGATGCTCACAAGAGAAGTTGTCAAAGAATGTGCCAGGCCCTGGCCCAGAAGGCTGGCCAGCAGGGCAGAGAAGCAGTCAGGTGCCCGCCTGACACCCTGCTTCTTCCAGCCCCCCCGGCTTCTCTCACAGGGCCTGTCAGAAACCTAGAAACTCCAAGATAAAGGAAGGGGATCAACCCTAAGGGAGAGCATGGGAGGGAAGGCTGTGACCCTCTCACCCAGCTCCGGCCTGTGGGGTTCCCAGGTGGGGGGCCGGAAAAGGCCTCACTTCAGACCAAGTTCATTGTTTAATCGTCACCTGACACTGCCCATTCTGATCTCAGAATTGAGACTGTGCTTGTGTATTAAAGTAACTGGAGGACTTTAATTCCTTCTCGGCAGTGATAGGAGAAGTCACAAGGTCTGCAGGGGGTTTTACTCCAGTTACGGGGGAAGAACATCCTCTGCTGAATATATTTTAGAGCAACAGCAGGAGTGAAAAAAATAGGTTTTCAAAAATCAGCTTTATGAGCTATAACTTACCTACCATCAAATACATCCGTTGTTTTTATTTAAAGTCTTTTAGTTTATTTTTTGAGAGAGAGAGAAAGAGCGAGCAGGGAGGGGCAGAGAAAGAGGGAGAGAGAGAGAATCCCAAGCAGGCTCTGCACCGTCAACGCAGAGCCCAAGGCGGGGCTCAATCTCACCAACGGGGAGATCATGACCTGAGCCCAAATCAAGAGTCAAGCGCTCAACCGACAGAGCTGCCCAGGTGCCCCAAATGCATCCATTGTTGTGTGCACACTGTGAGGTTTAACACCCGTATCACATCCCCTTCAAGATACAGAACGCTTCCATCACCTTTTGCCCCTTTCAAGTCAATCCTCACGGCCCTCCCCAAAACGCTGCTGTGATTTCCATTGCTATGGATTGTTTTCACCTCTTCTTGGACTTAAACGGAATCATACAGGATGTGCTTTTATGCTTTTTGCCCCATACAGTGCCCAAGAGACTCATCCACGTGGTTGTGTATATCAGCGGTCTATTCTTTGTTACTGCTGAGTACTATTCCATCCCGTGCACACACCACCGCTTATCTGTACATCTTCCTGCTGATTTGCGTTGTTTCCAGATCAGGGCAATTATGAGTAAAGCCTCCATGAACATTCAAACACACCTGCTTTGGGGGTGACATATTGTAGGCCCTTTTGTGCAGCGTACAAATACCACATAGCATGTGGCGGAGGTAAATTCTGGCCATAAGGGGAGCCTTTCAATGGCTCCGAGTCCCAGGTCCGTCTTCTCCCTCTCCCTCTCCTCCTCTCCCCTGTTCTCCCTCTGTTTCATTCTCTCTCCTGCCTCTACTCGCTCCCTCTCTCTCCCTCCCCCCTCCCTGGGTGCCCTTGCCAAGATGTCAACAATAGTCCCTTGCAGAGGGACTGCTCCAGATGCAGCACATGTCAGCGGGGGAGGTGACCCGAGGCAAACAGCAGGAATTGGGAAGTTGATCCTTGGCCGGCACGGGGCTTTGCCAGTAAGTGGGCCAAGAGTGTGTTTCATTACCTTGCGGGTTGGTTAGGGATTGGAGCAGGGCCGAGGTGACCCCAAATAGCTTGCCTGCCCCAGCTGGGCTTCCTGTGGGCAAATGGATTCACCATTGCCAGCTGGATCTCAGACCTCCATCTGGTGGGGAATGAACAAGTACTACTGACCTTCACCCCCCCAACCCCTGCCAGGCCTTGAGGACAGAACTGACTCCCGGAGAGCAAAAATCTCCCAGATTTTTGTGGGCTCTCAGAGACCAAGCAGGCTGAGCCAGTTCCCACCTCCAGCTCTCGCACCTGCTATTCTCTCTGCCTGGTCCCCTCGACCCTGACCTCGGTGCAGCCGGCTCCTGCTTGTCGTTTGGCCCTCCTCTCAAAGGTCACCTCTTCAGGGATCCCCACTCCGACCATGTTATTGATGACGGTCTGGTTCCATATTGTTCGGCCTTGCTCTCGTCAAACGCTTCTCAATAGCGCGAGTATTTCTTGTTGGCTCACTTTCTGTTCTCTCTTCCCCCAACCAGACCATAAGGTCCAAAGAAACAGGAACCGTGCCTTTACTTGTTCACATCTATCTCCAGGGCCTCAGTGGATATCTGGTAAATGAATGAAGGGACGATCCAAATCGGACGGTTCAAACTCAAGTGCAGGGGACAAGTGAGTGAGGGAAGTGGGCTGGCATAAGAAAAGTCGCGTCGTTTTCTCAAGTCTGACTTGCACTTCTGACAGTGCTGTGGGAACAGAAAACCATCCCTTCGGCAGGGGGAGCAGAAAAGCCCAAGCTTGGGGATAAATTAGGGCTGGCGAGGGGCTTCAGCGTCTTGAGCACAGCAGGGAGGAGTTGGGGACTGCAACAAATGGGGAGCACAGGCCCATCTAAGAACACCCACTGCTGCCCAGTTCATGAGAACATGAGCCCCATGATGCCGGATCTCCTGCTTCAAAGGAAGCTTGAAACTGTGCTGTTATGTGAAATCTCCCAGTTTTAGAAGATTTGCTTAGTAAGAGTAAAGTGTAGGCAAAGCAAAATAAAACAAAAACAAAAAGCCCATATCTGCAAACCGTAGTAAACCCATGGTCACCAGTCTATGATCTCTAGTTTAAACCGTTTTCATTGGTGTAAAATTCCAGAAAGTGCTCACAGACCCAATTCCGAATCTAATGTCACGTTGTTCACAGAGTACTAGGGATCATAGAATGCTGTATTTAAAATCTCTGCTCTCTTTTATATAAATTGTTTTATTTTTGAGAGAAAGAGAGAGACAGAGAGAGAGGCAGAGTGCGAGTGGAGGAGGGACAGAGAGGGAGGGAGATACAGAATCTAAAGCAGGCTCCAGGCTGTGAGCTGTCAGCACAGAGCCTGACGCGGGGCTCGAACTCACGAACTGTGAGATCATGGCCTGAACCGAAGTCAGATGCTTACCAAACTGAGCCACCCAGGTGCCCCAAAATCTCTGCTCCCTTTAAAAATTCCTAGTTTACAGGGAAGCTGAGGTCTGGTGAGGAGCAGTGATCTCTTGAGGACCAGGCAGAACACAAGAGCAGATCTCACCACACCCAGGCCTGGTTACCATTTAAATAGTGGACCAGGGAGTGGGGTCCAGGCGGATCCACAATTTTACTGCAACGCACAGCACATCTGTCCCACCTCTGCCTCTGGGCCCTCCACTCAGACCAGCCACCAGGCCGCATGAGGTTTAGTCTGCAGGTCTGCAAACAGAGACTTCCCTTGATCCCTCAAGGGCAGACTCAGGTCGAAGCATAGAGTCACGTGATCCCCAGGACTCATTCCTTTGAATTTTAACTTCTGGTTGGGGCGGGTGTCAGATCCCGCAGACTCACTTTCAGGGTCATCTCAGAGTCAGCAATTTGCCTCCTTGCCACTTTGTTCAGGAGGGGTCATCTCTCTAAGGTGGCCTGGGGTAGATGGGATCAGGCCTCAGGTGAAATATCTCTCAGCGACACCTGGCCTATCCCCTCAGCGCTTAGAAGTTGGCACAACTCAGCTGAAGCCTCCTTGAAGGAGGCGGCGGCCCAATAAGACAGGTGCTGGGAGCCCTTGCCGGTCCTGATTATCACGGTTGACGCACGGGCCAGATTTTGGACGTACTTGATGTGGGTTGGGGGAGATGCTGAAATGGAAAGTGGTCAGCTTTTTTCCTGGAAGGGAAAAGAATGCCACCGAAATCTCTAGAGCTGGGCTGGCCAAATACAGAGCTTTAGGCCATACGTTGCTATTACACAAGTTTGAATTTATTAAAAATGGAATGAAATCTAGAATTCCAGTATCTTGGTCATGTGAGCCACGTTTCAAGTGCACATCTCACTACTTGAGACTAGTATCTACCGTTCTGGACAGAGCAGCTCGAATGTGTCCATCATCACAGAAAGCTCTGTTGGACAGAGCTGCTCTTGGACTTGAGGCCAGGAAGCCTGGGCGTGACTACAGAATTCTGAACGCCCTGAGCCTGAGCTCCTCCACCTGCCCACTGGGATCTTACATCAGAGAGGATCCCATCAGAACGAGCGTGTGTGAAAGCATCTGGAATATGCACTTGACAGGAAGGCTGTTTTCAGAATGAGGTTATAAATACATTTCTATTTCTTCATTATTTGCCCTACTTTCCAAATTTCAACTACAAATATGGTTTTTCTTTTCTTTTTCCTTTTTTTAATGTTTATTTATTTTTGACAGAGACACAGAGTGCGAGCAGGGGAGGGGCAGAGAGAGAGGGAGACACAGCCTGAAGCAGGCTCCAGGCTCTGAGCTGTCAGCACAGAGCCCGACGCAGGGCTTGAACTCATGGACCACGAGATCATGACCTGAGCCGAAGTCGGATGCTTCACCTACTGAGCCACCCAGGCTCCCGTGGTTTCTTCCTAAAGAAGACAATCTCTAAACACACACAAGTAATAGCTCTGCAACACGCTGGGGTTGTGCTCCTCTCTCTGAAGATTACTAGATATTTCATTGTTCTAGTGCAAAAATGTGAGGCCAACCTGATTTCTTCCTCCTTATGGCTCAGCAGAATTTGTTGCCTGTGTATCCATAAGATTTGTTGTTTAACCTTCCAGTCCCTTAATGTTACCATGATATATACATCTCAGTGTTGGTGAGTCTAAGTGTTTTTTTTTTCTGGGAGGCAGAAAATATGTATATGTTTAACTTTAGTTTCAGAGCACTTTTCTACTTAGAGATTCTAATGCTGATGGTCCCCAACTTCCGACGGTTTGACTTAAGATTTTTCTAGGTTAGGATTGTGCAAAAACAACACACGCTTGGCAGAGACAGTACTTTGAGCGCTGAATGTTGATCTTTTCCTGGCACCACTAGCCATAGATGTTGCACAGCTCTCTCATCATGCTTCACAGAGGCCGTGAGCCCAACTGCCGTTCGGCCACCGCCATCCCGAGGGTCAGCGACCTCACGTACTTGCAACCTCCACGCATCCGGACGGCCATTCTGCTTTCCACGTTCACGGAGGTGTTCAATAAACCCCAGGAGATATTCAGCACGTTATTACAAAATAGGCTTCGTGTCCCGTGACTTCGCCCAACTGGAGGCTGATGTAGGTGTTCCGAGCGCAGGCGGGCTAAGCGGCGCCCTTCCGTAGGAGAAGTGTAGGAAATGCGTTTTCGACTCTCGATATTTTCAATTTACAAGGGGCTCATCGGGATGTAAGTGGAGAAGAGCTGCGCTGTTTTCTGCCTCATTTGTCTGTTTCTTTACTTCGCCTTGAGTCCCATCAATTAGGCAGAAGTCAGATTTCCTTTGGATCCCGTCTTGATCGTTTTTCTCTCATCCTTTCTTGCTTTCTTTTCCTCCTCACTTTGTTCAATCTTCTTCAGCCTCTGTGTCATGTCCCTGATGATGTTTTTAATCTTTCCCCACCTTTCGGTTTCTGATACGGCTTTTAGAACACAACAGCTTCATTTTTTTCTCTTCCACACACTTCCGGAACTTGGCTTTTTTTTCACCCCCTTCTACTTTTCAAAGGTTTCTTCTCTGACCCTTTTATTTCATGCCATTGGGATTATTGTAGGAGGGCCATCATTCCTCTAATGTGTCGTGCTTCACAGAGAAATGTCTGTTCAGTAGTTTCTCCTACGTGGTACCACAGCCGCTCCGGTATTTATTGATGACTTTTTAATGGAAGTCCTCTGCCTTATTTCTCACGCTGCCTTACTTCTCATGCTGGCTCCTCAACATCATCACAGAGTGGGGACCATTCTTTTCAGACGAGTTCTTTGAGAAAGGCAAGCGTGGGGGGAGGGGTGGGTGGGGGCAGCCCAGGCAGCGGGTGTCTAGGCATTTTTCTGCGAATTTTCTCGGAACCCTGTCTCACCAGCACTGCCCTGAAGTACGTCTCTACTCGAAGTAGTGGGCTCAGTGTGGGGACTAAATGTGAAGCCCCAAGGACGTCCCAGTTCTTTGGGGTCTCTTTGGCTGAGGCCACGAGACCGGTGACCACCGTACAGCTGGGCACCATCCACCCTGTGGCTTCCTCCTGCATCCTTACAACATCCTACTTCCTGCCAAGGGTCTTCCGGCCTCCTTATCCAGTTCATCTGCATTGTCGCCTGCGTCTCGGGGACTCAGCCTCCCCGTCGCACGTGTCCCAGGCTTCGCCAGCATTCGGAAGGGCTGGGGGAGTTGGAAGATACTTGGGCAGCGTGTGTACTCTGCCCGGGAACCGCGAAGGCTCGCCTCACTCGTGGCCCCCTGCGGTGTGGCCCAAACCCCACTGCCACCATCAGTGCAGCGGTGGTGTCTGCTGTCTTTCCGTCTTTCCTCAGGGTGGCCTGTTCTCCCTCTGCCGCTTTTTGCTGCTGCTGCAGACTGTTCCAGAAAGGGGGATGAAATAGAATAGCCTGGGTCCCACCAACTTAACCAGGAAGTGCTCTCCACCTAGGAATCTTGTTCTCAGAAACTACTGTCTTGCCATCCGTTAATCTGTATTTTCTAATCTTTCTATGCAGTAGAAGGATTGCATGGTCGTGGGGATGGGGCCAGCCTACATTAGAAACGCAACCCTTCCACACGGTGGCTGTGTGATCTGGTCACGTAACTGGCCTCAGCCTCAGCTGCCTTATCTGCTGTAGGCCCATAGTATTAGCTCCTGCCAGGGCGCCCGGGGCGGGGCTCTGTCGGTTGAGCGTCTGACTTTGGCTCAGGTCATGATCTCACGGCTCATGGGTTCGAGCCCTGTGTCGGGCTCTGTGCTGACAGCTCAGAGGCTGGAGCCTGCTTCAGCTTCTGTATCTCCCTCTCTCTCTGACCCTCCCCTACTCACACTGTCTCTCTCTCTCTCTCTCAGAAATAAATAAAAACATTAAAAAATTTTTTAAAAATATTAGTTCCTGCCTCAAAAAGTGATTTATTTTATGTAATATAAGCACTGACCCAGCAAGAGTTATGTGAGAATATTCAATACACATGAGCTGTTATGTTTTATTTATTAGTAGTAATCATAGAGTAATGTTACTATGTTTTTAAGGATACAAGTTTAATTTCTTGAAGCCTTCAAAAATGCTGTTCTTAATTCTCAAAATAAATCTTAAAAGATGAGAGCTGGGATGAACCTGAGATCATTTTATAAAAAAAATTTTTAATGTTTATTTATTTTTAAGAGAGAGAGAGACAAAGAAAAAGAGAGAGAGAGAGAGAGAGCACAAGCAGGGAAGGGGCAGAGAGAGAGGGAGACACAGAATCTGAAACAGGCTCCAGGCTCCGAGCTGTCAGCACAAAGCCCGACACGGGGCTTGAACCCATGAACTGTGAGATCACGAACTGAGCTGAAGTCGGATGCCTAACCAACTGAGCCACCCAGGTGGCCCCTGAGATCATTTAATTCAATGGTTCTCCACAGGAAGGATCTTGTCCCCTGGGCTGGGGGGGGCACTTATCTGGGGATACTTGGGGTTGCCATGACGGGGAGGGCATTACTGGTATCTAGTGGGTAGAGGCCAGGATGCTGGCCTCTCACCACGCACAGGCGGGTCTCACGATACAGAATTACTTGTGCCCATTGGTGTCAAGGCTGAGAAACCTTGTTCTACACTATCCCCTAGTGCAATGGTCGCCCAGAGAAGGAAGGTGACTTGCCTGAGGTCACACAGCAAGTGAGACGTAAGGACTTGTACCTTGCTTCACTGAGAGACTGTCGTGCCTTGAGCTTTGCCAGGCAGATGAGTCAGGGGCAGGGCTGGATGAGGGCAGCCCCGCTTAAACTCTGCTCCACAGATGCCTCAACTGGCTTACACCCCGCCTGGCCCTGGGTGGGAGCAAGGACGCTGGGGAGGAGAGGGCTTGTTCACCATGGTCCCTGACCTTGACCTAGTCACACCAATCCAACCCAGGCGTTTCTTACAGGAAGCCNCGGGGTTAGCCAGTCCGTTACTACAGGGATTAAAGTCTGCAGACAAAAAACCCAGACAGGAGTGGGGGAGAAAGAAGAAAATGCCGTGTCAGGCAGTTAATTTTTGAGCTGAGGAATGATTTCCAGGCAGACACAAGGCCACTTTCGCCCCAGGACCCCCCAGGCTTGACCCTCTCGCTCAGCAAATGGTCTGTTCTCTGAGGGCGGGGTCAGGAGCTGTCCAGAAGCCGCGTCCACGGCCACCATCCCTCCCGCGCCCGCTCTCCCTGCTCGCAGCAGGCATTTTCGGCGGGGCGATGAGCCATGGCCAGGCTCAGCGGGCACTGGATCTGGCTTCCTGCCTGGCAGAGAGCTGCTCGGCGAGCCCTGCAGGGAGCAAGACTGGGGCCAGCTGCCCGCGGTGGTGCCCTGCCTTGGCCAGGAGTGTGCTGGGCCGACTGTGGGAAGCCTGAAGTCCAGCGAGGCGCAAAAGCCATGCCTTAAACCTCCCGGCATTCTCTCACGACCCCCAGCTCAGGGCCCGTGCGGTGACCAGAGCCACCGGAGCCACTGAGGGTTTGAAGCTTCACAGCTCAGGCACTCGCTGCTGGTGGGCAGGCCGCCTCCCCTCTCAGGGCCTCAGTGTCCTCACGGATGACGTGAGAGCGACAGCTTCACTGTCACCAGGATGGTCCAGCACGTGGAGGAAGGCCAGCCCCCCAGAGGCAGGAGCCGATGGGATCAGTTAGAACAAGACACGGACAGGGAGCTAGGACTCGGGGGCTGAAATCGGGGCCTGGTCTCCCCCAAAGCAGACGGCCCTACAAGCTATGCTGTTGGTATCCCGAGCCGGGGTGCTTGGGTTCGAATCCTGCCTCCCTTGCTTTCTGGAGCAAGCGACTTAACTTTCTGCCTCAGTCTCCTCATCTGTAAAATAGGGATGGCGGCAATGAGAAGGATTTCAACTCATAGCTCTTATCTCGAGGATAAAGTAGGTTAATATCAGGGAAGCGCTGGGAGGAACGGACGGCTCTCCGTCAGCATTTCACAAAACGTGGCCCGTTACTGACGAGCTCCGTGTCTTGAGCACGTTTCTTGCCGTCTTTGCTTTTCTTTCACGTTCTTACCCTTTGAAATTTGAGATTTCATCCCAATGGTGTGTAAGGTCCTTCCGGTCTGCCATGTAAGGACGAACAGTGATTCTAAGTGGGACACAGATATGGACCCCAAAGGGGAAGGAGTGTGGGGCACACACACAACAGGCCCAGGGAAAAGGCCCAGCCCAGCAAGACGAGAGAGAACCCGAGAGAGGCCAAGAAGCACCAGGCATGGGCCCTCCACCGGAAAAGAGGGAGGTAAATGAAGCCAGCAGAGGCTCAGAGGCACAGGCTGCCGGGAGTCACGCGGGCCTGGGAGCAGACCCTGGCCCACCACTCACCAGGCTGTAAGCCCTGGACGGGCAGGTGTCCTTTCTGAGCTCTGGGTCTTCATTTGTAAACGGGGAGGCATATTATGCCATCCCGAGAGAGCTGGGAGAGAGAGCAAAGGGAACGTGGCCATGGCCCTTCTTTGAAAGCCCTGCAATGCCCTGAGCATGTCCCCCCTCACCCCCCAGTCCCCAGTCTTGAGGGACTCTCCCTCATTGCCTCAGAGCAATACCGCTGCTCCTAGACATGGCCACATGCACTGAGCGCTGTTCCATGCCAGGCAGGTTCCCGCGGACGGGAACTACCCACAGCTCCCTGAGGCAGCCGCAACTGCTATCCCCAGACTACCACGGCTCCGAGAGCTTGAGTGACTTGCCCAAGGTCAGACTGTCTCAATGTGAGCGGTGGATGAGGCTGAGGCAGCTGCGGCTTACAGAGGGCCTACCCTGGCCAGCCACCAAGCACGCCTTTGACACGCACTAACCCACCTGCCTGGCACATGACCCTGTTTAGAAAGGAGAAAACAGACCCAGAAAGGTTCCGTGACTCTTTCATCCATGTGTACGCTTCCAGCCACAGAGGAAGTGTGACTCCCACCACGTGGTCCGAGCCCATGCCCTTGACCCAGGCTCAGCCCCGAGAATAACAGTGACAGTACAGCTAGCACTTACTAAGCAGCTTACTCCACGCAGGTGCCAGGCTGAGCTCCTTACGCTTACTGTGACTGTGGTCCACACACAGTCTGGAAGGTTCTATTCAAGAAAACGAAGGGATACTCAACAGAAAGGCACTTTGCAAGCCCTTTCACATCCTCTCTGGGTCCGTTCAGTCTTGAGGATAATCAGAGCTGACTTCAGCACGCCCATTTTCCGGAGGAGACCAAGGCATGGAAGGTTAAGCCAGACACTAGCCCAGGGGGAAAGAATGGAGGCAGCCCTGAAGTCTAGTCTCTAGTTTCCAGCCAGGGCTCCCACCTCCCCTCTCCTATGCCCGAAAACACCCAAGAAAGCCGTTAGGAGTCACTTGTGTCCATCGGGGGCCAAGAGGCAAAGGG
This sequence comes from Crocuta crocuta, assembly GCF_008692635.1. NCBI lineage: Eukaryota > Metazoa > Chordata > Mammalia > Carnivora > Hyaenidae > Crocuta > Crocuta crocuta. The sequence goes on along the minus strand of NW_027527548.1, from coordinate 1,406,231 downwards.
TAGAAGAGGAACAAGTGGAGGGGTGACTTACCTCGGGAGACCTGTGAGGCCACAGCCACCCATCCTCCATCCCTTCCTCCGGACCAGAGTGGATTAGACCCCTGGACTCATTAGCAGATGTTCTAACAAGTTCAAGTTTTTGGAGCCATTCATTAAAAGTGTTCCCGGGGCAACTCACACAACACAGCTGCCCAAGCTTCACTAATCATTCATGAGCCAGACAGGTGGGGGGGGGAGCCCCCACTGTTACCCACGAGGCCCCAGGGGCCTGACTCCGCCCAAGAAGGATAGAACACATTGTTCCAGAAAAAGAGGGCAACACCACTGCGTGCCCTTGGGCAGCTTCTTTCCCTTTCTGGGCCTGTCTCCCTATCTGTCCAGAGGGCCCTTCTGTCCCCACCATGAGGTAGGGGTACACCCAAAGCTTCTTATTTCACCTTTCTCCCTCAGAGTCCCTTTCATGTCTTTGGGGGCCCGCACAAACAGAAGCCCTTTCTCTGGCTGAAGTGAAATCCAGCCTGAAGGCACTGGAGTAGGATCTGACTCTAAATCCCAGCTCGGCCCTTGAACTTAGTTTCTCCGTGATCAGGGGGACAGGGGTCTGTCTCCTGGGAAGGACTGTCTTGAGGACCCAGGAAGATCATTGATGTTTCCTGCACGCCTGCTGCACTCTGCCTCAGTGCCTTTGCACCTGCTGATCCCTTACTCTTCCTTTATATGTGCTCAGCTCTGCTCAGACGTCATCTCTGGTATTTATTCAAACATCCCTTCTCCATGCAGCCCTCCCGCCTCTAAAACTGCACCACCCCCCATGGTCAACTCCCACTCCCCTTCCCTGCTTTCATTCTCCAGAGTACTTCTTATTATCTGGCATATCGTAGAACTTACTTATTTATCTGTTGTGGGGGTTTTTCTTTTTTTTTTAATTTTTTTTTTAATGTTTTTTATTTATTTCTAGGAGAGAGAGAGAGACAGCGTGAGCAGGGGAGGGTCAGAGAGAGAGGGAGTTGTTGTGGGGGTTTTTCAACGTCTCGCCCTCTAGAAGGTCAGTTCCATAAGTCATGACTTGTGACTCTTTGGTTCACTGCCATGTTCCTCTAAAATAGCAGCCGGCATGCAGTGGGCACTCAATTAATAGTTTTCGACTGAATGTATTAATTGCTGTGCACAGTGCCTGGCACACAGGAGACGCTGAAGAAATACCCATTTTGATCCCATATTTATTGCAGACATATTTATTAAGCACCTACTGTGTGCCAGGTGTTGGAAGGTGCGTGGGTGAACAAGACAGACAGGGTCCCTGCTTGTATTTTACGATCTGCAGGGCACTTTACTGTTTACAAAGCCCTTGGTGTCCCTGGATCCTCACCGTGGCCCACAAAACAGATCAGGAAACTGAGGCTGGCGAGGGCTCTGCTCCCCCCACTCCCAGATCAAGTTCTGGGCCGTGCTGGCGTCCATCCCGGGTCGGCTGAGGTCATGTTCTCGACAACCGCTACTTTGCCTAACCTCCCTCCGGCCCTGGGGGGGGGGGGTACTACCCTGCTCCTAACATTCTCAGGTCTGCTTCCCCCCATCACCCCTGACTCCAGCCAGCTGCCCGCTCCAGGCACCCCGGGAGTCCATGTGGTACGTGATGGGGGAAGCCGGCCCCTGCCGCTGAGGCCTGACCGGTGGAGTTTCCAAGCCCCTTTTGACAATGAGCCTCCACTGCCCACGATCCCTCACTTCTCAGGCCTCTAGGGTTCCAGGTTTCAGGCCAAGAATAATCAAAGAAGTTTTTCTCTGATAAGCACTTGCTCACTTAATATTCTCGGCAGCCCCTAGGAGACGGACTTACTCCATTTTGTAAGGGAGGAAACAGAGGCTCAGAAAACCCAAGAACCCGCACGAGTAAAGGGAGGAGGCCGAGGGGGTCCCGGAGCAAGCCTCACCTCCCATAAAGCTCTTCCAGCCCTCTGGATTCAAGGGCTCCTTTGTAAATGCAAATACTACTGCTACTAATACCCAACTAGCAGACGTTAACCTAGGACCTCTTCTGTTCTGGGCGCAGTCCGAAGTCTTTAAGGTTTATGAGCCAATCTTCACAAGGCCCCCATGAGGTAGGTCTTATCAGCGTCCTCGTTTTATCGAGGAGGAACTGATGCACAGAGAAGCTAAGTCACTTGTCCAGGGTCACACAGCCAGGAAGAGGTAGAGCAAGGGGAACCCAGGAGGTCTGGTTCCAGGGTTCATACTCTTAGGACTCTGCCCTCTCCCCCTCAGAAAGTGAGTCTGGGGGCAAGCACCCCAGCCCGGTGACTGTGGGTGGACCCCTTTTCCAGGGGATGAAAGCCGAGGTCTGGAGGAAGCCCAGGTCCCACAGAAGAAAACGGTCAGGAGCAGGAAGCGGAGCCAGGCCTGCCAGGTTGGCGGTCGGTTGAGCAGGGGTGAGGAGGTGCGCTCGGAACAGGACTCAGCCTCCCAGCCCCCTACAAGAGCTGGGAGCCGGCCCGTGGGCAGGGTCCCGCACCTCTGCTGGGCTCCCTGGGCCCCCACACCCCCCACCCTAGTCCCAGGCCTCGGCGCCCCCCCGCAGAGACTCCCCGGCCCGCCGCCTCCGCGGCCGTGTTTGGGGCTCTGCGGGCACACGGCCCGCTCGGGCACCACCAAGTGTTGCTAAGTCCCAGCTCTTCAAAGAGAGGGGCTGCGGGGAGGGGCAGGGGCCGGAGGCGCTTTCTCCCTCGCCTCCAGGCCCCCGGCCAGCTGGGAAAGCGACTCGTCAGGGGAGGAAGGTACGAGCAGCCTGTGAAAGCTTGGGGACAATTGAGGCTGTGGGTGGCAGTGAACAAGAGCTTCCCTTGTTCCTCCCGACCGAGGGAAAGGTGGCTGTTCCCGCCCCGCCGAGAGCCCGGAGGCCGGAGGGGCCAGCGGGCCAGCTCCGTCCGCCTGGAGCTGGTCTCTGAGCTGGGCTGGGTGGCCTGGGCTTTGTCCTGCCCAAAGCTGCCTCCGTTTCCAAATCCTCTGGGCCCCGTGAGGCCGTCTGCAGCCAGGCTGGGTGCCCACAGGCCAGCACGGCCCCTTAAGGCCTTGGGACTCGACTGTGCCCACCTCACAGGCTGGGGGAGGGGGGCAGCGGGGAGCAAAATAATGAACACATTGAAGGCCGGGTTCTCGAGCCTGAGGACTTAGTGGTGGCAGCGTCCTACGCGCTGTGGGTGCTTCCCTGCATCCCTGGCGTCCCCGCCTGCTAGATGCCAGTAGCACCTCCAGCAAGTTGTGACAACCCATAGTGTCTCCAGACTTTGTCGATCGTCTCCCGGGGAGCAAAATGCTAGGGAATCGCCGATTCAAAGCACTTCCCAGAGTCTAGAACATAGTAGGTGATTTGTCCGTGAAGTCGGCCAACATCTGTTGCAACCTTCACAGACATCATCGATTATTATCATATCTGTTTATAGAGAAAACGGGGGCACAGAGAGGCTAAGTAACTGGCCTAAGAATACACAGCATATTAAAAAGCCAGGATTTGAACTTAAGCAGCCAAACCCAAGCTCCTACCCATCATGCTGGACTCCCGTGTTCGTTCCCGTCTTCAGAGAGCTCAGATTTCGAAGCTGAGAAGCTTTTCCTGATGTCCCAGCGAATCCAGCACAGTCCCTTCCTTCCCCCCTGGCCTCTGGCCTCCACGAACCACGAAGGAGTGTGGGCTTTCAACCAGACAGACCAAGGCTCAAATGCCAGCCCCACACCCCATCCAGTGACTGTGAGGTGCTGGCAAGTTGCTTCACTTCTCAGCCTCGACCTCCCCACTTAACGCATGGGTCTATCGCCTGTGTCCCGCATCGTGGCTAAGAGCAGAGACTCCAGCATTAGCGTGCCGGGGTGTGAATCCCAGCTCTGCCACTGCCAAGCCTTGGGGGCTCGGGCAAGCGGTTAACCCATTCGGTGCCTCAGTTTCCTCATCTGTAAATGCGGACAATCACAGCGCCCGCCCCCCAGAGCCACAGTAAGCACAAATGGGCTGTGCTGGGGAGGTGTTGGCTATGACTCTCAGGAGCCTCTCGGGGAACAGCAAAGGGGGCATGAATAAGGCACATGGCCCAGGACGTCAACAAACTTGAACTCATTTCCTGCAGCCTCCTGGGGACCAGCACATTTCTGTAGGAGAGCTTGATATGACTGAAATCAAATCTGTCCCCGGCCCTTTTCTGACCTCTTTATCGACTGGGGATCACTGTGGGGTCCTGTGTGTTATGCTTCCCCCCACCCGATAACAGAGGCTCATTCCCCTCGGTTGCCCCTCACCCTATAAACTTCAGGGACAAGTAGCAGAGCCAGGAGCCTGGCCCCCCTATTATGCAGATAACAGTAGCAGCCAGGCTCCTTTATTGAGCACCTACTATGCGTCAGACGTTTCAAGTCTTCCCAGCAGGTTGGAGGTCCTTATGCTCACTTTGCAGATGAAGAAATTGAGGCTCAGGGAAGGGAAGGGCCTGGCCAGGGGGTGCTCTGGACGGTGGCCTTGTGGTCTCTTCCCTGATGCATCTTAGCTGGAGGGAGTGGCATGTGACTTGTTGCAGGCCCGCCGGCTCTGGCCTTGCTAAGGTGCTGACTTTGTGTCTTCGAGGTCTGGGGGTATCAGAAAATCCTGCCTGTAGGTCCAAGGGCACCGTCCCGTTGAGTCTGGTCAGGAAACGAGTGTGCTCCCTGCTGCATCACTGGGATTCGCATCGGCCTGTTTACACACCTGGCTGGAGCTCCAGCAAAGTGGAAAGTTGGCCGGGCCTCAGAGGAGCGGTTCCGAGGCCCAGGGGTCTGTGTGCACCACGGGTCAGACCTGCCGGGAGAGCGAGGAAGGGCGCAGATGGCGGTCCCGGGGCCACCTGGCTGGGACAGGCTGGGAAAGCCCCTCCAGGCCCTCTCCAGGCCTCAGCCTTCCCAAATGAAAAAAAAGGAGGGGGCGGGGGGAGCTGGGAATACGGATTCCAGCTCCAACCTTTCAGAAATGGGCAGCAGTCTGGGGTTGTCCAAAGTGCATGTTTTCTGGGACGCCTGAGTGGCTCACTCAGTTAAGCGTCTGACTTTGGCTCAGGTCATGATCTCACGGTTCATGGGTTCAAGCCCCGCGTCAGGCTCTGTGCTGACAGCTCAGAGCCTGGAGCCTGCTTTGGACTCTGTTTCTGTCTCTCTGCCCCTCTCCCCCCCACCTCAAATACAAATAAACATTTAAAATTTTTTAAAAATTAAAAAAAACCCAAAGTGCATGTTTTCTGAAATCAGAGATAGCTAGGTTTAAATCCAAATGCAGTCATGCACTTGTTTACTGAGTATCTACTGTGTGTCAGATGCTGTCCCAGGCACCAGGGATGCTGTAGAGAACAGGCCACACCCTTGCATTGCCCACAGCCCCACCGGGGAGGCAGACAGGGACACATAATGACCATTTCAGACTGGGATGAATTCCATGAAGGAAATAAAATACGAGGCTGCTTTAGAGAGTGTTTTGTGGGGTAAGGAAGACAAGTGTTCTTGAGAAGGAGTAATCAAGGAGGACACCTCAGAAGAGGTGTTATTAGAGCTAACACTTGCATGACCAGAGGGATGCAGAAGGATCAGGAAGATCAGGGGCAAGGGCACACCAGGTAGAGAAAACAGCAGGTGCGAAGGTCCTGAAGCAGGAACAAGCTTGGTAGTTTGAAGAACCAAATGAAGGCCTGTGAGGCTGGATTACAGTGAGGGAACGGGAGACTGAAACAAGCGTGTTTTCTAGTTTCTGAATTTGATCCTCTGACATCTTGGGACCTTGTTAACTCTGGAAGTTCAGCACCTATCAGGGCTAGCTAATTCCTAGAGAGAGTAAACAACTCACGTGTTTTTCAAATGTAAATCAACCAGTCCAGAGCCCACTCACCTCTTTTATTGGGCTTCCTCACTCCAGGCCTCTAACTATCCACCTGCTTTAGTCAACGAGGGCCAGATACCAGACAGCTAGCGACAGCCTATGACCCAGAGCGCATGGCAATTATTAGCCAATTATTTAGCCAATCCTAAATTATTTAGATAATGCCAAACCCGCTTACTCTGACTTGCCCATTCCTTAAATACATAATATACTGCCAGACAGCGCTAAAGACCTTGATGAAAGGTAAGGCAGGGAAGAGAATGGAGCGTAAAGGATTTTTTGTTTCCTATGTTAGGTAGGGAGGTCAGAGAAGACCTTCGAGGAGGTTCATATCTGAGCAGAGGTGAATGAAGCGAGAAAGCAAGCCTTGCAGATAGCTGGGGAAAGAGCAGTTCAGACAGAGGGTCTTTGTAAGTGAAGGCCCTGGGGTGGGAGCAGTTTTGAGATATTTAAGAAACAGCAAGGTCAATGTGGGAGCGGATGGAGCGAGAGGACCAGAGCCCCTAGTGAGTGTTCAATAAGTATTAGCTGTCCTTATTCTTTGTTGAGGGCCCACATGATCTGAACACAAGTAAGGGAGCTTGACCTCCAATGTCCCCCACCCCTTATCCAGAAGGTAGCTTCAGAGATTGAAGGAAATATTGCTAGATAAAACATGAAGTGCCTCAAGCATATGAACCCATTTCAGTATTATTAGACCCAATCTCCATATGAGTAAACTGAGGCTTAGGACTGACCATTCCAATGTAGCTCATTCAGCCAAACACCGTAAGCATCTCCCTCCACCCCCCATTAGCTCCAAAGATCTCTCCAAGGGAAAAAAAAAGAAAAGAAAAAACATGTAAAAGACAGAACGCAAAAGAAACAAAATTCAGGTGTATCTGAGATGTAGTTTTTGCACATAAACCTATTCTTCATCACAAAATCCGGGGAGGAAAGGACTATGAGTAAATCCATCTATCGGATGGGGAACCATTTCAGAGGTGAAGACACTCTTCAGTCTTTCCTCTCTCTCGTTCCTTCCGGATCAGAGTCTCAGCTTCATACTTGCTTGTCTGTACCACCTCCTTGACCAGTCGCTTGCACAACACAGAAAAGGCAAGTCTCAGGCCCTTGGCTTCAAGCAGGCGGCAGTGGACAGTCAGAAGTCACCAACGTTGGTTGGATATCTATTGCGACGTTTCTTCTATGAGTCATTTGCGATCCTGGTTTTCATTACATGGTCTCGGCATTAAATTTTCTTTTGAAGTCATTGTATATAAGTTTTTTTGAAAAGGAGGGGAGGGGACTAACCCAGTAATAATGTAAAAAAGAAGGGAGGGGTGATGAGAATATAGTAACACTGAGCGAGGTAAGGGGATCTGGCCAAAGTATTGTGGGTGGTATTTGGACACTGAAAACTAAATCAGACCTTAGTCTATTTGGGGGGTTCCGTGTCCAAGCTCTCTTTGTTCAATGAGATGATATAAGTTAAAAATATTAGGGCAGTATCTGGCCAGAGAAGTTCCTCGACCCACAGTGCTGACTCCGTGGAAGTTTCTGGGAAGCCTCTCTTAAGGGACGACTCGGGGTCTTTAAGAACCCCAGCCAACCTATCTTCCAAAACCCAGGACCAACACAAGTGACCGAAATAATGTTTAGTAGCTGTGTGACCTCAGGAACATGACCTAACTTCTCCGTGCTTTGTTTTCCTCCTCTGTACTAATGGGGATAATCATTGTTTCCTCTTCTTAAGGTGATACGAAGAGTAAATAAACTTGATATATATATCAAATAAAAAAATTTGAAAGGCGTGTAAGTCAGCATAGGATAAATGGGGAAACATTTTGACAGTTATGATAAACACACTACGTTTTGTGGTGCACAGGACAATTTCTGTATATTCTCTTAATTAAGCCTTGTAAAGCCCTTGGAAGGGTGTGAGTCCTCACTTCACAAGTGATGAAACCATGGCTCGGAGATACAAAGCCTCTGGTCTCAGAGTTTCCGAGCCAGGACCCAATCACAGGTCTTCTTGGTCGTTAGGCTGGTGCTCTATCCATCATCTGACTTCTCTGGGTCTCTGTTTCTTCAGCTAAAGCATGAGGGAGGGGAGACCTACCTTGCGCACTGAATTTAAAAGTAGGAAGTTAAGGCACAGCCACAATATATGATTTCACTGGGCCCAAAAAATAACCAGGGTGGAAGGTGATCTTGTGGCCACACTCTCAGTGAAGAAACGGAAGCCCAGAGAAGTAAAATGACTTGCCCAGGGTCACAGAGCAAATATGTGGAATGAGAATTCCAGTTCTGATTCCAAGGACTCAAAACTGGGAATGAAATGACCATTTTCATCATCACCCACCTAAAGTCCACCCACAAGAATTAGGAAAATGCCAAAGGGCCTCTGACCTTAGGGGTGCACTACCATCCCCTAAAGAGATCCAGCACCCCAGAACAAGTCTGCTGCTGGCCAGACTTGATACCTTTGTGCAAATTAGGATGGCGGCAGGGGAGTGGGGAGGGTGGGGGAGGTTCTTCCTCAGGCAGATCTAGCACTGCACCAGGATACATAGTTTGGCAGGTAGAATGCAGGTTGGTCCAATCTCACTGTCAACTCAAGGCCTCTTTTGCAGTGCACAGCCTGTGCAACACCTTGTAGCAGTGCTGCCTAGAATATCCCCAAACCCCTCCTCTTCAAAGCATTGTTAGAAAGAGTCACATGTGAGTACCCACTGCAAGAGCTCATCTCGCCACCTGCTCAGTCTGGCTACGTTTGCTTTCAGCGGGTGCGGGTGTAAGGTAGGAAAGGGGGCGAGACTCCCCTGCAAGCACATAGAGCTAGCTCTCACTCACAAGCCGCTCTGACAGCCTCATCCATCCCCACCAGCTGCCCAAGGCCAGTCCCTAAACTTCCCCGTCCCGGAACGGCCACTCCTGGAAGATGTCGAGGCGGTCCCTCCAGCAGCATCCTGACTTCCTAAGTCTCCGGCGCTCTCTCGTAGCAAGAGGCAGACTTGCTCTCTGGTGGAACTGGGAATTGCAACCACCGCATTCCAGAAGGGCATCCCACTCCGTTCATCCCTGCTGGTAGCATTCCGTTCCCAAGCCGGGAGGACATAATGGGGGAATTGTTCCCCTCTCCTGTCCACTCTTCAGATTAACCCTGACCTCCCCGCAGACCGGCTCACCAGCAGCCAGGGGACAGGTGCCTGAGGGCCAACGCTGCCCGCCACAGACTCCGAGAACATCAGAGGAGTGGTGGCCCGGAGACACCATCAACACCCAAAGAAGGGCAAATAGCAAATGCCAAGCATCGCCATTGTTTTTCCTGATCTGATCTCTGCAAAGCTTGGGGAACCCATACATACAACATACCCTGCCCTGGTGGTGGTCCCAGAATTTAAAAAAAAAATTTTTTTTAATGTGTATTATTGAGAAACAGAGAGACTGAGCATGAGCAGGGGAGGGGCCGAGAGAAGGGGAGACACAGAAACTGAAACAGGCTCCAGGCTCTGGGCTGTCAGCACAGAGCCTGACGCGGGGCTCGAACCCACAAATTGCAACATCATGACCCGAGCCAAAGTCGGACGTTCAACCGACTGAGCCGCCCAGGTGCCCCAGTTCCAGAATTTCTATGGGGAGAGGCTTAGAAGTGATGATGTGACGTTGGGGGTGGGAGTGGACACTCAGGATACTTGCCTCCAAGCCGCATTTGCACAGCAAACATAAAGTTTTTGTTAGCCTTCCCCGCCAACCCCCTGCCAAAGCTTTGTTTGGGGAAGTTAGCCCAGGGTTGAAACTGGTTAAGATTACTACAGAAATTGTCTGGAAGCCGTGTTTGCATAGCACACCCACTCTTTGCTTTAAATGTCTGTCCCAGATCAATAAAATCAGCAATGTTGTCTGTTCAATGTTCTCTAAGGATGCTGTAATTCGCTTGGCACAGCAGACTTAGAAGCATGTCAGTTACTAGTATCCAACTACCCAAGAATAAAATAATGATATATATATATCATTATCTGGGGTGAGGCTTTGAGTATGCTGATACAAATTTTTGAGGGAGGCTAAGAGCCCCCCAAAAGCCAGACCTGCCTCCTGGGAGGAGGCCTTCATTTATCAGCCACTTAAAGAGGCAGTGACATCTAGGGTCACCCAAAGCATCCCCGCCAGGATCTGCAGGGAACAGGAAAGGTTCTTGTTCAATTTTAACTGAGGAAAGAGTATACAGTGCAATGATGACTGCCCCTTCCTCCAGGCAGCCCTCTCGGAATACCTCTCCCAGCTGCCCTGGCTCTATACAGGCTGTGTGACCTTGGGCAGGTCACCTAACCTTGTGGACGTCCATTCCCTCAGCTGATCAGTAGGGATGCTAACAGTAGGTGTTTCCCCAGGTGTGTGCATTTACAGAGGACGATCCCTGAGAAGCCCTTGACACGGTGCTTGGCTCGTACTAAGAACTAAGCATTCAATAAAACACCTTCCTTATCAGGCTTACCACCCTGCAGAAGGCTACAGGGAACGCTCTCTCCCTGGGCACGTGAGGATTCACAGGGAAGCACATTCACCATGAAGCTTATGAAGTTTAAGGTTCAGAGCCCCGCCCCCCGCAAGCCCTATACTGAATTCTCTTTGTGTAAATCTGTGTCATTTTTCTTTTCTTTTTTTTTTAATAGTTTATTGTCAAGTTGGTTTCCATATAACACCCAGTGCTCATCCCCACAAGTGCCCTCCTCCATGCCCATCACCCCCCTTCCCCTCCCCCCCTATACCCAGCAGTACTCAGTTTGTTCTCGGCACTCAAGAGTCTCTCATGGTTTGCCTCCCTCCCTCTCCCCCTCTGTTTCCCCCCTTCTTCTCCCCCACGGTCCTCCGTTAAGTTTCTCCTAATCCCCCTATACGTACAAACATATGGTATCTGTCCTTCTCTGCCTGACTTATTTCGCTCAGCATAACACCCTCAAGGTCCATCCATGTTGCTACCTGTGTAGTTTTTCTTAAAAGGCACTTGTCAAATACTGTTTGCTTCCGGCCCCACTACCTTTGAATCTGCCCCGGAGCTCACAGATATTGCTAGTGGGCAGAGCAGAGAGAAGATTGCAGAGCCCCCTGACCCTGTGTGTTTTGTCTTTTCTTCCCTGCGGCTCCGCTGGGGACATCACAGACCCAACCACCTTCCCCTGAGAAGGCTCCATCAAGTGAGGCAACCTCCTCGCTCAACCTTTCACATCAATTCTCAGAAGCCAGCACCCTGATGGCCCCGTTTTACAGACTAGGAAAGTGAGACCCCCAAGAAGAAAGGAAGTTGGTCCGAGGTCCTGAGGTCAGCCCCTGGCTGGGAATGGGATGGTTTTTGAAAGTGACCTCATCCTTATTCCGGCATTTGTTGCTTTTCTTTCTTCCGTGTCCAAAAAGTCTAAGAGTTGAGGTAATTCCACACTAAAAAACTTGTTTGTACATTAGCTCTGGGTCTCTTCGGCACCAGCTGGTATCGCCTCCTCTCTCCCTGTGCCCAAGGAGGGCCCCTTCCTCCAGGCAGCCCTCTCTGAATACCTCTCCCAGCTCCTCTGGCCTCTGCCGGTGGGTGCTAGGTAATGTAGAACTAAATCACACTCTCTCTGCTTTTATTTATTTATTTTTTTTATGAACATTTAACATCACATTGAGAGACAGTGAAGCAACTTCTAGAATGGAGGTAGGAGCCTTGTCCTATGCCTTCCCATGATGCCCCACAAGGGCTGGGTACCAGTGACAGACGCAACAGGGACCTGCCACACCATCTTCACCCAGCCCCCACTGGTGTCGACTTTCCTCGTGACATTCCTGACCTCCACCCGCAGCCTTTGGTCGAAGGCTTACTTTCTTTGAGAGCTGTGGCTTCTGACAAGCCCGGGAATGGATCCCTGCCCAGCGGCTTGCTGTGTGATTCTGAGCAAGTCACTTGATCTGACCTCGCTTTCCTTCTCTAGAAAATAACATAAATAATCGTCACCCTC
>NW_027527548.1:1389271-1394310 GCF_008692635.1 Crocuta crocuta | reverse complement strand
GGGGGGTGTCACCGAAAAGGATTAGATAAAATGACGCGCTTAAGGCTTAGCACTGCGCCTGGCCCCGGGCACAGGGCCCTTCACACCTTGGCTGCTCCCATCAGGTGAGGGGCCTGGGATGACCCGCGGGTGGTCGGGCGCACTTGCTGCGTCCCAGGCTCAGCTCCGAGAGGTTTACATAGATGGCGCTCTTTAACGTTTGCCGCAAGCAGTACAGCGAAGCCCAGAGGAGGGAAGTGACTGGCCCCAGGCCCTACGGCTCGGCGTTCCTTCACAGTTCATTGTGATCTACGAGGGCAACGTTCGCCCCAACACAGAGCCCAGCAGAGAACTCGCTCCCGTGGAAGGGAGACCATCCCGAAGGCTGCGCCGGACCCCACGAAGCGGCAGGGAAAGGGCTGGAGGCAGGGCACGGGGGTGCGGAGGGGGGGCGGGGAAGGAGGGATGGGGGCGAGCTGGTGGAACCGGCGCGGCTGGGCCCTCGGCGGGGCCCCTGCGGACGCGGCGTTACCTGGGGCGGGAGGGCGAAGACCACCGGCAGCAGCGCGAGCGGCGCGAAGAGCAGCACCAGCAGCCGCCGCGCGCTCCACACCTTCTTGGCCACGGTCGCCAGCGCCGCCATCTGCGCGATGGCCGGGCGGAGACACAGCCGGCCCGGGACTGCCCGCGCCGCGCTCCCCCGCGCCGGCTTAAAGCCCGGGGGAGGGCCCGGGGAGGGGACTGCGCCGGGGGCCCGCCCTGCCCCCGCTCCGGCGGGGTGGTGCCTGCGCCCCCTGGCACTGGGGGCGGGAGGCCCGGCAAATTCAAGGGAAGTTAGGCGCCAGACCTGGGAGGCGGACTCCAGCCCTCGAGGCAGGGCGACCTGCGGCCACCGAACCTTTCCTCGCTTCTCTTTCTATACGACCAGGCGGTAATGACCATGTGAGGAATAAAGCGCTTGGTCTCATTCCCCTGGGTTCGAATCCTCCTCGCTCTGCACATTCTAGCTGTCTGGCCTTGAGCAGCGGCCTTGGAGCCTCAGTTTACTCATCCAGAAAGTGGGGGCGATGATGATCGTGGTCTCCACCAAACAAGAGGTCCGTGGGGAAGGTTAAGTGAGATGACGCTCTGATGCTTAGCTCAATGCCCAGCACAGAGCGAGCGCGCACCTGTTGATCAACCTGCTGTGGGTTTACTTTCTACTCTCTCCCAGGGTGGGTGACCCATCTGTAGATGGGAGCTTGGAGGAATCTCTTTCTTCCTCCCGGATAAAGGCGCCGGAGTGCAACTGCTGAGTGATACGGTAGCTGAATCCTTAGTTTTTTTTATTATTTTTTTAAATTTTTTAAAAATATTTTTATTTATTTCTAGGAGAGAGAGAGAGACAGCGTGAGCAGGGGAGGGTCAGAGAGAGAGGGAGTCACGGACTGAAACAGGCTCCAGGCTCTGAACCGGCAGTCAGCACAGAGCCCGACGCGGGGCTCAAACCCACGAACTGCGAGATCATGACCTAAGCGAAAAGTCGGACGCTTAACCGACTAAGCCACCCAGGCGCCCCCTTAGTTTGTTTTGTTTTTTTTTTAAAGAAACTGCTAAACTATTTTCCAGAGTGTTGGCGCCATTTTACATTTCCACTGGCAATAAGTGATCCACTTTCTCCACATCTCTGCCAGCATTTGGTGTGGTCCCTGTTTTGTATTTTAGCCATTTTGATAGAGGTGTCGCCATATCTCGTGGTGGTTTTAGCTTGTATTTTCCTCGTGATTGAAGAGGTTTAACATCTTTTCCTGTGCTTATTTTTTACACTTGCACGCCCTCTTTGAGAAATCCTCTTTTCCCGCTGCTGGCTCCCGATCTAACTGGACTGTTTGCCTTAAGCTATGAAGGTTCGAGAGTGATTTATATATGCTAGGGACCATACGTGGCTTGCAGATATTTCCTCCCTGGCTATCGCTTTTCTTTCCGTCCTTTCAACAAAACCAGCAAACACGGCTATAGGGTACCCGGAGAGGAGGGTCCTTACTTACTAGCCCGGGAGCACAAAAGTCCCAGCCCCCTCCTCCACTGCCCCTGACACCACCCTGGGAAGGAAGCGGGCACACAGTAGCCTGATGAGGATGGAAGTCAGGGCTCCTCGCTCAGCCTATGCTGCCGGGAGTGAGGTCACATTTTTTTCCATGGTGTGCAGCTGGAGTAGAGTCCGTTTTGTCTAAAAATGGTCTCACTTGGCTGATCTTTCCCGGACCTTTGGCCACAGAGTGCAGCTTCCATCAGGGCTTAGCAGCTTCTGCGGTGTTGCCAAGTTGCCTGCTTCTTCCAAGTCTGAGACAGAGTCGCCAAAAAGAAAACCCACCGCCAGGTGGTTCCTGGGGTCCCAAGTCCCTGCCTTCATCTCTCCACTCTCGAAAGTATTCTTGTTTGTCTCATGTGTGCTCTACAGGGTTCCTACTGTAAGCAGCAGGAGGGATAGAAAGAACTAGGTCTACACTGTCTCCCCAGAAGTGGGAGCCCCTCTCTTCTCATTTTATTATTTCCTCCTTTCTACTTAGTTTGGGCTCGTCTCTCCTCTCTCTCTCTCTTTTTTTTTTTTTCTAGCTTCTTAAGCTAGAAATCATTTATTGTATACCTTTCCCCTTTCCTAAGATGAGCACTTGAAATATAAATTTCATATAATCTGGGAAAAATATTTTCAAAACTATATCTGACAAAGAACGTGTACCTCTATTCTAAAATCTATTACAACTCAATAATCCGAATTCAAACAGACCAACCTCAAAATAGGCAAGATATTCGAAGACATATCACCAAAAAAAAAAAGAAGAAAGAAAGACATACAAATAGCCAGGTAGCCGTTCAGCACATACAAAGACGCTCGGCATTACAAGTCATCAGGGAAATACAAACTGGAAGCTCAGTGTGATATAAACCCACTGGAATAGCAAAGTTAAACGGATGCTAACATGAAGTGTGGGCAGGACTCTAGGCAACCAGAAGTCTCGCAGATGCCTACGAGACATGATCACTTATCTAACCACTTTGGAAAACAATACATCAGTATCTTAGAAACATTCATCTCTTGTACAATTCAGTAATCACAATCGGCACCATATTTACTGGAGCGAAATGAGAGCATTCCAGGAAGAAGGAAAAGCCGAGTGTCATGGCTCCGAGGCAGGAATAAACCATGTGACTTAGAATGATCCAGAACCCAGATGCAGAGGTGTGGTCAGAAGGATGGCCAGCAGCTAGACAAGGGGTCTAGAAAGCCTAGAAGGCTGGTAAACCTGCGCTGAGATGACAAGGCAGCCACTGTAGGGATTTAGGCAAAGGGGCAGGTTCTGTTCTCATTTTTTTTTAATTTTTAAAAATTTTTAAATGTTTATTTATTTTTGAGAGAGAGACACACACAGTGTGAGCGGGGGAGGGGCAGAGAGAGAGGGAGACACAGAATCTGAAGCAGGCTCCAGGCTCTGAGCTGTCAGCAAAGAGGGCTCGAACTCACAGACTGTGAGGTCATGACCTAAGCCGAAGTCAGACACTCAACTGACTGAGCCACCCAGGCGCCCCTCATTTTTAAAATAACAACTTAATAGCATACAGCTCCCCCAACCAAAGTGCTCAGTTCAATGGTGTTTAGTATACTCACACATGCACTCGTGACTACAATCAATTGCAGAGAATTTCATCACCCCCAAAAGAAACCCCATACCCATTAACATCACCCCAATGTCCCATGAATCTACTTTCTATCTGGAGAGATTTGCCTGTTCTGGACAATTCACGTAAATGGATTCATACAATACATGGTCCTTTGTGTTTGCCTTCTTTTACTTAGTGTGTCGGATCAGTGCTTTGCTCCTTTTTATGAGCAAATAATATTCCATGGTATGAATAACCACATTTTATTTATCCAGTCATCAGCTGGTGGGCATTTGAGTTGTTTCCGTTTTTTGGCTCTTACGAGTAATTGCTGCTGCGAACATTCCTGTATGTACTTTTGTACGGGCATGTTTTCCATTCCCTTGGGTCCACACCTAGGAGTAGAATTGCTGAGTCACTTGTTAACTCTATATTTAACCTTTTGAAGAATTACTGGACCATTTCCCCAAGTGTCCATACTTTTACAGTTCTCATGAAGAATGGAGGAGGGTTCTAAATTTGCCACATCTTTGCCAACACTTATTATTAACCAAGTTTTTTTTTTTTATTATTGTTATTACGGCCATTCTAATGAGCATGCTTTTCATTTAAAATTTAAATGGTTTGGGGCGCCTGGGTGACTCAGTCAGTTGAGTGTCCCGCTCTTGATTTCTGCTCAGGTCATGATCTGAGGGTCATGGGCTCGAAGCCTACTTTGGGCTCTGCATGGAGCATGGAGACTGCTTAAGTCTCTCTCTCTCTCTCTCTCTCTCTCTCTCTCCTTCTCTGGCCCTCTCCCCATTCGTGCTGTCTCTCTCTCTAAATAAACAAATAAAAAATAAATAAAATGTAAATGCTTTTCATTAAAAGATAGTGATATGGACCAGAAAGAGGGGCAGCGCCCCTTGCTATGTGGGTCACACGCTGCCATACTTCCCGTAAGCCCTTAGGCCAAGTTATTTCCCAATGGACCCTTTGCAGGCTGTGATGAAACTTTCCCTCACGTCCTTTCAGATCGCGTACCTGACCTTGAGGCAGCCCGAGAGCCGGCTTCATCAAAGGTTCCAGCCAGGTTAGTGTCAGACAACCTCGGGTGGAGGGTGAGGCCCTGCGGGGAACGCTCTGGACATTCACAGCCGGTACAGGAGGACACAGTTCTCAGACCCGAAAAACCACTCCTGGGGACTCAGTCCAGCTGACGTCATAGAAACCGTGGTCCGCTCCCCAAAGCCTGGGTGGAGGCGGTTGGGACCAGGGTACATCGCAGCCAGGACCCCTGGACTGGCCCCCTTGTTCTGGAGGGAGCTAAGAGATTAAAAGGACAGTAACTACTTAGTATTAGGGCAGAAGTTTCAATCCAGTGGCTTAAATGGAATTAATAATAATAATAATAATAATAATAATAATAATAATGGCACTAT
>NW_027527548.1:1377841-1389109 GCF_008692635.1 Crocuta crocuta | reverse complement strand
CACTATACTGTACTCACTTTGTGCCAGGCACTGTTTTTAGCACTTTCCATATTTTAACTCATTTAATCATTTAATCTGTACAGTAATCTGTTTGCATTCCCTTCTGAGTCTGTCGCCCTGCATGAGACAAAGCTATGTTCAAATTCCAGCTGTACCGCTCACCTCTTATGCAACCCTAGACAAGAGCTTTAACTCCTATGGGCCTGTTTCCTTGTCTGAAATGGTACGTGGCTCACAAGGACGTTGGCAGAATTCATAAGCAAGGCTGTGGTGCGGTAGCTGCACATAGTCAGCGCTCAGCAGGCGACAACAGCGATTATCCATTTAGCTTGTGGCAGATTTTACTTTCCCAGGATGGCACCCATCTCTCTCTTCCATCCTACATGTGCTTCCCGTCTGCTCCTCTTCAGCATGATTGACACTCTTTCCACTGAGGCTCGGCGGTCCATGTTCCCACCTCTCGAAAGCGGGTGCGGGCTTGCACCGAGCCAACACATAGGACACGGCAGAACTGATGCGATGTGATCTCCGAGGCCACAACGGGGGTACAGCCTCTGCTTGCTTCCCTCGCTCTTGGGACTCTCATCCTTGAAACCGGCCATCATATTTGAATTTCAAACTAGACCAAGCAGGAAGACCACAGAGAGAGAGCAAGGCTTCTAATGAGCAGCCAGCAACAAGTAACGGGCCTGTGAGCGCAGGAGCCTCCGGGTGATCCCAGCCCCCAGCCTTTGAATCTTTCAGCTGATGTCCCAGACGTGGTGGAACAGAAAGCAGACATCCCCACGCTGCCCTGTCCAAAGTTCTGACCCACCGGATCCATGAGCACAACAAACAGTGAGTTTACGTCATTAAGTTTTGGAGCAATTTGTTACACGGCAATCGATAACCGCTATTCTTTTTCTCAGCCAGCATGAGCAAGTGGGGGTAGAGTCACAGAAGAAGCGGCCAAGCTCACAGAGGAAGCTGGTGGCAGAGACTGACCAGGACTTGAATAGGCTGAGTCCTCTAAGAAGAGCTTCTACTGGGAAGGAGAGGCCACACAGCATGAGGCCCCTCATTGGATGGCTTGGACCTTAGCCCCTGCATGGGCTCCAAGGCTGGATCCAGGCACTCCCTTTCTTTGTTTCTTCCCCCTTTACGCTGCGAAAGAAGTAGAATGTGGGAGGAAATTTTTTTTTTTTAAGTTTTTAATTTATTATTTATTTTTAAGAGAGAGAGAGGAGGCAGGGAGGGGCAGAGAGAGAGGGAGACACAGACTCCGAAGCAGGCTCCAGGCTCTGAGCTGTCAGCCCAGAGCCCCACGTGGGGCTCGAACTCACAAACCGCGAGACCATGACCTGAGCCAAAGTCAGATGTTTAACCAACTGAGCCACCCAGGTGCCCCCTAATGTGGGAGAAAATTCTTGAACAAGTCCCACAGTTGGTGGATGGTTTGACTACCATTTATTTTCATTCTCTCCTAGGCGTGTCTGTTAGATGGAAACTGAGGCTCAGAGAGATTAAGACATTTGCTCGCGGTCACATGGCTAGTGCATGGCAGAGCTGAAATTCCAATGATACACACCGCCACTGCCCCTCCCCATTTCTAACAGGAAAATAACCATCTATGTGACGTGCGTACATACTGATTACAGCCACCAGCCCAGCTCTTCAGGGCTTGCTGTGTGCCACGCGCTGAGCTGGGCACTGACTTGAATGACCGAGCCATGCCTCGCTCTTGGACCCGATCCTGATGTCCTACCTGCTTTCCCCTCAACCACTGCATGCCACCCTCATTGANCATCCCACCCCAGTGTCTGCTTCCTTCTCACTCAGGTCTTCACTCAAACATCACCTCCTCCAAGGACCTCCCCCCCAACCACCTAATCCTACTGAAATGTAACCTTCCTCAACTCTACATCACACACTGTATCAAGTCTGCCCCAAGGGCTTTCCTTCACAGCATGACTCAGCGTTTGAAACCACTCCCCACTCGATTAAACTCCTGAGAACAAGGAGTCCACATTATTCCTCACCACACCCTCAGTGCCTGGAACAGCACCTGGAACACAGCAGAGGTTCGGTAAGTACTGAAAAATGGAACGTGTTGTAAATCGTACTTTATTAAGGTGAACATCAACCAAAATCATGACTATCACTTACAACTATTCTTTTTAAGTTTACTTATTTATTTGGAGACAGAGTTTGAGTGGGGGAGGGGAGGGGGGAGAGAGAGAGAGGGAGAGAGAGGGAGGGAGAGAGAATCTCAAGCAGGCTCCGCCCTGCCATCATAGAGCCTGATGTGGGGCTCAAACCCAAGAAACCGTGAGATCATGGCCTGAGCTGAAATCAAGAGTCAGATGCTTAAGTGACTGAGCCACCCAGGCAGCTCACATTCACAAGTATTGATGGAGCACCTACTGTATACCAGGTGTCATTCTGGGCGCTGGGGCTCCAGTAGTGACCAAACAGGATGAAGGTCTCTGGTCTCACAGACTGTCCCTTTTATTTGCTCCGTAATAAGTTAAGTGAGTGAAATATATCCCATGTCCCATAGTGCTTAGCGCTGTGAAGAAAGACAAAGCTGGGGGAGGGGAGAGTATGCAGGGAGTGTTGGCACCAGCTTTCCACCCCCCTCCACGGAAGGGAAGCACTCAGAGCCTCCCCTCCTGCCTCCCCACCCCGGCGGAGCAGGGCCACCATCAGCATCTTTCAGCATGACATTTTGGTCAGGCCTCTAGCTCCAAGGGTAATATTTGCTTTGAAGCCAAGGGCCGGCAGGTGGGCCTCAGGCTGCGATCGGGATTCGCTGCGCCTTTTAGCTCCCTGGCTGGGTTCAGGCAGCTCGGCCCTGAGGGCCTTTCCTCACTCTGGGGAAGGGGCAGGCCCGGGGGCCCCTGGCCAGGTTCCGGGCCGCCCCCTAACCTTCTGTATCCTGGGCAGAGAGTGACGGTTTACAAACACGAGGGCGCTTTGATCAGCACCAAACCCCAGGGTTCTGAATGTTTTCTGTTCTGAGCCGCAGGCCAGGAGCATACTCTGCTTTGCCTCCAGCAGGGAAGACTGTGGGTAGTTGGCATGTGGGGGTGAGGTGGGGGGGGGGGGGNGGGGGGGGGGGGGGGGGGGTGGAAGGAAGGCTCACGTGGCTCCCTGATTTTCTTTGCCACAAGCAGGCTACACGTGTGCACGAGGGAATTCAGTTCGAATCGGTAAATGTTTACGGAGGACTTACTCCCTTCCAGGCACCATTACAGAAACCACGGCTGGAGCAGTGGACAACCGGGCCCCCTGCCCACGGAGGGAGCAGGATGCAAATGAGCAGGTGACTCTGAAAGATAGCAGGTGCTCACGGATGGCATGGAAACGGAGCTGGGGACGGGCAGGGAGGGCTGGGGATGGGGGATCACCTTTTAGAGGGGGTGTTCCTAGGGGACCTCTGACAGTGGTATCTGGCAGAGACCTAAAGGAAGTGAGAGAGGAAGCCACCTAAAGGTCTGCGGGGAACAGTGTTGCAGGCCTAGGGAACAGCAAGTACAAAGACCCCTGAGCTAGCAGCAGGAGCGTCTGTTGTG
Organism: Crocuta crocuta; assembly: GCF_008692635.1. NCBI lineage: Eukaryota > Metazoa > Chordata > Mammalia > Carnivora > Hyaenidae > Crocuta > Crocuta crocuta. The sequence goes on along the minus strand of NW_027527548.1, from coordinate 1,385,555 downwards.
AGAACAGCGTGGCAGGCGGGGGAAAGTAACAGCAGGAGGGGCCAGGCACACAGAGGAAGCTGCCGGCACCTCAGGTCTTGCTCAGAATCTCAGTCTGGTGCTCTCACCTTCCAGCCCTGGAAGAGAAGGGGCTGGAAACTGCCTGCCGTTGCTCCTTCACCTTGGTCTCAGGCGAGAGGCCTGTCCCGCCCAGTATGCCAACCCGACCCAGGAAGGCAGCAAGCGGTCAGTGAACACGCACGGCTCGAGGACGTGGGGATCTGTATCCGTTCTGGTTAGAAGGGTCTTCACTTCAAGTGATAGAAAACCTGCCTAAAGCAGCTTCAGCTTTGAAGATGTTTACTTATCCAAGTGATAAGTCAGGGAAAAGAGGTCCCGAGTTCTGGCGTCGCTAAGGACAGACTCACACCCTGCCTGGTCTTCACTCCTTTGTCTTCCCCTCACTGGTGCTTTACCGTCAGGCTCCTGGTCTCAAAATGGCTGCTGAAACTCCGCTTATCACCGCTGCACTTAAAGGCAGGAATTGCTGATGCGGGTGTGTTGGAGTCCGAGCATGGAGAGAATTCTCACAACCGTCTGGTTTTCCATAAGAAAGAAAATCTTCCCCAGAAGCAGCTTCCGCAGATCCGCTTTTCTGGCTTATTGGCCAGGAAGGATCACCCGCCCACCTGTAGATCAGGGACCAGTCTGACCTTCCCTGAGATGAACCCATTCTCACCTAATAAACACCCGGACGAACAGAGGCTCTGCCCAAAAGGAATAAAGAGTGTGGCTCTTGGTAGGCGACAGACAGTGCCCGGCACACTCTCTGTCATTTACAGGCTGATGACTAGACAAGTCGCTTAGCATCTCTGAGACTCAGCTTCCTCCTCCATAAAATGGGTCTAGTGAATAACTAGTGTTTCTGTCTTCTCAGCATCTATTTCCTGCCCTTCTCATGAACACCTTGATTTTCTTTAGGGCGAGGGTTCTCAGAACAGTAGCCTCCAGTCCCCGGTCACCTGGGAACTTGTTGTATAACAATAACTATTGCCAGTGGTTACAATGTACCATGCACCCTACATGCATTATTTCACTGATGCTCGCTGTGGGCGTTGATGTGCAACCCAGATCCCCTTGGAGGAAAGGCCGATTGTCCCAAATGCAGGAAGCGTGGTCGGGGGGCAGCCATCAGCGGGCAGCCTCCCCCACACTCGTGTCCTTCCGGGGCTGGCCTGCCGATGACTCTGTGATGTGGGATTATGAGGGCCTGTTCATCTCAGCCCAGCTTGGGGCATCCCTGCGGGGCCACGGTAGGCAAGGAGCTCCCTCCCCACGGGGTCAGCCGAGGCCGCTGTTGGGCCTGCCTTTAGCTCCCACTCTCCCCCTGCCCTCGGCTGCCTTCTCCCCTTCCCTTCCGTGGAGGGCAGCCCCTGAGGGTACGCCTCGGTAAACATCCACTGAGCCACACCGCATCTCAGAGTCTGCTTCCTGGGCATCCGACCCCTGAAAGTGCTCACACCAGCTCCACGAGGTAGGCACCACTGTCAGTCCATCTTACAGATGAGGACGCTGAGGCTCAGAGTGCCGCGGTGAGGGGACCCTCATCATGCAGCCAGTAAGCAAGGAGGCCTGGGCCGGGAAGCCATCAAGGTTCTGGTCAGAAGTGGCAGAAGCTGGCTTTACACGGGTGCCCCTGGCTGCTGAGTGGGGAAGAACGTGGGGCGGGGGTGGGGTGGGCAGGGCGGAAACAGAGGAGCGCAGTGGGGAAACCACTGACCGCAGCAGCGTGGGGAGAGGGCGAGGGGCTCCGGGTGGCGGCTGGGCTTTCTCATCCCCGTAGCTTCTTTGGGATCCAGCACAGAGCCAGACAGAGGCCTAGTGCTCAGTAAATACCCAGTGAATGAGCGAGCGAAGAAGGGAGAGAATGCATGACCAAATTAAGGCAGGAGGGACCCAGACATCGCAGTCTTCGCTCACTATAGCCTGAGTGATTTGCACACTGCTCGCCATATAGGGACGCTTAGGTGTTGAGTGGATAAATGAGCCAAGTTCAAGGTAGGGAGATAGGAAGAAAAGAGGGAAGAAGAAAAGAAAGGAGGGGGAGGGAGGGAAGGGAGAAAGAAGAGGAAGGCAAGAAGAAGGAAGGGGAAGGAAGCTTCTCTGCGCAGATGATGACGGTAACTTGCGACCTCTACTGGCAAAGACGGCCACTCGTCTGGGCTCAGGGAAGGGGAATTGGGTCCCCTGCACTCAGGACACAAGGAGCAAGTTCCCAGGGCCCTGTCCGCTGGGCTCCCACAGCCAGGGCTGCTAGCGGCCAGTGGCAGCGGGGTGAGGACCAGGATGAGGTGAGTGAGGCTCTCGCTAGGGCGCTGATTCAAGGGGACACCTAAAATCTCAGGAATCAAGACAAATATTTTAATGCAATATTTTAAAAACTCAACTTGGCAAAGGATGGCCCGCAAGCTGCCTGCCTGGTTTTGTCAACACATTTTTTTTTAGAACCGGGTTTCCTTTCTGGGCCACACCTGAGATTACACGCACAGCCCTTCACGAGTGCAGGTGTGCCCGGATCCCCTCGCCCGGCACCCGCTGCGAGCGTGGTCAGCTCACCTACATAAGAAGCATTCACTGTGCCCAGCGTAGGTGACTCCATTCTGTGGCCCATGGGCCAGTCACGAGAGCTCTTTTTAAAATTTTTTAAATGTTTTTATTTACTTTTTGAGAGAGAGAGAGAGTATGAACAGAGGAGAGGCAGAGAGAGAGACACACACAATCCAAAGTAGGCTCCAGGCGCTGAGCTGTCGGTGCAGAGCCCGACGCGGGGCTCGAACCCACGAACCGTGAGATCATGACCCGAGCCGAAGTCGGATGCTTAACCCACTAAGCCACCCAGGCGCCCCACAAGAGCTCTTTTTAATGTTCTAGAAGATGTGGGCATGTGTCCTTTTCAGTGTTGGACGCACCTCAGTATCACATCACATTTCCCCAGCTCTGCCACTTACTAGCCGTGTGACCTTGGGCGAGGCTCAATTTCTCTGTGCTTCAATCGCCTCCTCTGTAAAATAGGTTAATGCACACAAAGAACTTAGTAACTGCTCGACAGTGAACAGCTGCTGTTAAAAACGTAGGTTTGAATCCCAGCTCTGCCACTTGTGTGACCCTAAGACATGATACTTGGCATCGTGGAGCATCTTTCGTCATCTGTAGAATGACGTTTCTAAGCCCCATCTGGGAGGGTTCCAGTGGTTATTCACACAGAGCTGCTAGTGCCATCAGTTCCCGGCTGCAGAGGGCCAGCTGTCCCCACGTGGACTTGGAGGAAGCTGCGACTGCAGAGGGTTGCTTAGTCCTTTGGGAGACGCTGAACTCGGGACGGAATCCGCGGCTCTTCGAGGAACACGGGCTGAGCACATAGATGGACACTTCTCCCGGGAACACTTGTGGTTGCTGCAGGGTCTCCCTCTCCCTCAGTGCCTGCAAAGGTTGGTGTGGCTTCCCTGCTGCTGCTGCCGCCGCCCCCGCTGCTCCGGCCACCACCGTGTCACACACACCAGTGGGGAGTGGGGGTGGAGTGGGGGTAGGGGTGGGTCACTGCACACTCCACCCCAGGCTACTGCTGTTGCTGCCCTGGCCACTTGTGAAGGCTTTTCCTTTCCCCTCTAGGCCCCCTCTACCCCCTTTTCTACCAATGTGATCCTTTCAAAATCTAAAGGAGACGTCTCCCTGTTCAAAACCCTGAGTTGCATGGAGAACAAACCCCAGGCTTGTTACAGGCCCGGCCCGAGCTGGTCCTTACCCACCTCTCTGATCTCATGCCCTGCTCCTCCTCTGCTCTGCTCGCTGCAAACCGGCCACCCTGGCCTTGCCGCCCACAGATGCTCCTCCTTCACCAACTTTGCCCCTGATGGGGTTTTGGCCTGGGACACGCTCCACACCGCCCCCCGGATCTTTTTTTTTTTTTTTAATATTGAGACAGAACGTGAGCAGGGTAAGGGCAGAGAGTGGGAGACACAGAGTCTGAAGCAGGCTCCATGTTCCGAGCTGTCAGCACAGAGCCCGACGCGGGGCTCCAACTTGTGAACCGAGAGATCATGACCTGAGCGGAAGTCAGACGCTCAACTGACTGAGCCACCTAGGGGCCCCCTGGTTCTCCTTCACATACCAGTTCCAACGACATTGTTTCCCAGGAGAGGAAGGACAGCCTTCTGTCCCCTCGGCATCTCCAGGGCCCGGCCCACAGCGAGCCTGCCAGTCGTTCTCACTGGGAGGCAGACAGCTCGGTCATGTTGAACATATTCCTTGAAAAAATTATTGCCCCGTGGCCCTTGAAATTCTTTGAAAATAATGTTACACAATGTCAAGATATATCAAAAATGTATCCTTTCCAGCATCTTGGTTTCTTATACAATCAGCGGAAGGACCAGGGCTTGGAGCCAGGTAACAGTATCCCTTGCTACCTGTGACATCTTGGACAAGTTCCCCCCTTTGGGGGCCCATTTCTCCATCTACAAACTGGGGACAATACCTGAGAGTTGTTTTAGATCCAATATGAACACCCCCGGGACAGTTTCTGACGAGCGATGAGCAGGCAACGGTATTAACTCTCCTTCCAACAGGTCACCAGGACCCAGGAAGGGAAGTGATCATCCCTCCCTGGGCACGCGCCACAGGCACAGGGCTGACGGTGGTGAGTGAAACACACAGTCCGGGACCCACGGCAATGCTCACTCCAGGTACCCGGTACCCAGTGCGAAAGCCGGCACGGAGAAGGCACTCAAAATATGAGCTGGTGCGGACAAGGAGGAAAGGTACTTTATTATACCTCCCTTCCCACAGACACACGTCTCTGGGGAAGAAACTGAGGCTGGGGAGGGTTTTAGGTGCAAGCGAATTAGTGGCATTTTGCACCTTAGCTCAGCTTTCCTGCCCTTCCCTTAAATCGGGCTTCATCAAACTATAGTCATTCCCACGTCATTTCACTTCTTTTGTTCTATGTGCTTACCATCTGTGATATAGATCAACTCACCTTTTTTTGCTCCTATAAACTAAAAGCAACCTTAGATCATTCACCTGTTGGTTAGAAGGGTACACATGAAAATACAGAGCAACAAAAGTAAAAACAACAGTGCATAAAATTACGTGAATTCCAGTTCCCTGAAAGCTATGAGCTTGTTTTGTTTTTTTTTTTTAATTTTTTTAACATTTATTTTTTTTTGAGAGATGGAGAAAGAGCACAGGCAGAGTAGGGGCAGGGAGAGAGGGAGACACAGAATCCGAAGCAGGCTCCAGGCTGCAAGCAGTCAGCACAGAGCCCGACGCGGGGCTCAAGTTCATGAACTGTGAGATCATGACCTGAGAAGTCTGACACTCAACCGACTGAGTCCCCCAGGTGCCCCGAGCCTGCATTTTTTTTAAACTAGACTAACTGGAGTTACGCAGTATTTGTCATCTTTTCTGCCATGACCCTCAAAAGGAAATATATCTTACATCAAAATCCAGTAGATACCTTCGTCTATACATATATTTGAAACAAGTTTTATTAAACAATACTTACGTGTAAGGCACTCTGATATTTTCTAGCCTATGATTCTACTTCGTTTTTATTTTTTACATGTTTATTTCCGAGAGACAGAGCACAAGCAGACGAGGGGCAGAGAGAGGGGGAGACACAGAATCTGAAGCAGGCCCCAGGCTCTGAGCTGTCAGCCCGGAGCCTGACACGCGGCTCAAACTCACAGACCGTGAGATTATGACCTGGGCCGAAGTCTGACACTTAACCGACTGAGCCCCCCAGGCGCCCCTCTAGTTCATTTTTAAAATGCTGGCTGCATCCCATTACATTGGTTTCAAGTGGAATATGTACACAACAACAACAGAAGGCTGGAGTAGCAGGCTGATAAAGACATTTGTCACCAGCTGAGACTCTGTCCTCACCTCACCCAGAAGACCGAAGAGTCAGGGCGCCTGGGTGGCTCAGTCGGTTAAGCGCCCAACTCTGGCTTAGGTCATGATCTCACAGTTTGTGGGTTTGGGTCCCCCGTCGGGCTCTGTGCTGACAGCTCAGAGCCTGAAGCCAGTTTCAGATTCTGTGTCTCCCTCTCTCTCTGCCCCTCCCTTGCTCACACTCTCTCTCTCTCAGGAGTAAATAAAACATTAAAAAAAAAAAAAAGACCAAAGAGTAATGTTCAACGTTCTGCGATGCTGTGCCCAAGTACCCAACGTACACGCGGCACAGCCGAAGAGGAGGCCTGTTCTAGAGTTCTGTTAAATACCCAGTTCTGCCTACGACTTGTCTTCTGTTGCAGGAAGCGGTAGCCAGCCGCAGGTGATTAACGACGCTTAACAAGCACGATCACAGCCAGCCCTTAAAAGAATCTCAACACCTTTATTTAGGTCTAATCTCATGTTCGGGCCCTTCCTGCAAATTCCCTTTGATATAAATGGCCTAAACATCGGTACTTGGCAGACAGACTCGGCTACCCGACCATGGACCTCTTTCTTCCTCTCAGACGCACTTCATCGAGCTTTTTCAGCACCGGCTTGGACTTTTTGGAGAAGGTGGAGTAGCTCTTCAAGAAGGCTTCAAACACAGCCTCGGTGTTGGGATGGGTGCTGAGGAAGGCCTTCTCTAGCACGTAAAGGTCAACGCCCTTATCTTCCGGAAGCGCTGAAACGAAACTCAGCCCAAAGTCTATGAGCACGATGTTCAGCTGTTCCACAGGGGGTTTGAGCAGCATGTTTGAGGTGGTGAGATCACCGTGAATGAGGTCTTCGTCGTGCATTCGAGCCAAAACCTGCCCGACTGTCTTGGCTAAGCCCAGGAGACTTTGGGGCGTTTTCTCAGTCTCCATAGTGGACTGAATATAATCTCGGACAGTCACAGAACCTTCGATCTCTTCCATGTATAAGCAGTTAGAAGCATAGTCGACGAAAAAGACAACTGGCACAGCTATCCCTGCAATCAAGATGCAAATGGTTATGGGATTAGATTTTTTCTTAATGTTGAGCTTAATTTTCAAAAGACGGAGCCAGGCTTTCACGATGCATATCTGCTTATTCAGGAAGAAAAAAAGAGAAAAGATTTAAGAATACTGAAAAATAGTACAGTGTAACGCATCTGGAAATTTCCCCCGCTTGTGCCCTGGAGGGCTGTGCCTTCAGCCACCCCACAGCTGAGTCCCGTAGTGGGAAAACCCCCTCCTCCTTTCCACCCTTTATGACTGGATTACATTTGTCGCGCTTACTCCCTAAAAACAAAATGAAACAAATAGCCAGAAGGGTGAGCATCACCCAGTCAGAGCAGTTTCACCCGACCTGGACACAAACAGGCCAAGCAGTGTGCTGGCTCAGAGATTCGTCTTAGCAGTCGCAAAGGCCAGGTTCAAATCCTGGTTTGACTCCTTACTAGTTTTATAACCTAAAAGTCACATCAATTCTCCAAGCCTCTGTTTCTATTTCTGTAACAGAAGACCTGATACCTCCAATAGGAATTCACTGAATTCGAGTTTCAGTGAATGTTTCTTGAATGACAATCAGGCCCAGGACTCTTTTCTAGATGCAGGAGACTTATCAGTGGGGACACGGCAGAGAAGAAAGTAGTCAATGTCCCTGCTTAGTGGACCTTACATGCTAGAGCCGATGAACACAGGAGACGGGAACACACAAATAGCTTCATGACAGCCAAGCAAGGGCAAGAGGTCTGTCAGCTTGTGTGCTGCTGAGTCCCACC
>NW_027527548.1:1377016-1377726 GCF_008692635.1 Crocuta crocuta | reverse complement strand
GTGTCCGGGGTAAAGCAGCCTATTAACAAAAGAAAAGATGTGTGAAAGTGAAAAGCCCACGTTTCTGAGTCAGGGCCTGGCTGGGTCGCTCACTAGCTGTGTCACCGTGGGCCAGTTACTTCTCCTGCCTGAGCCTCAGTTTCTCACGAGGGCAAGGGGTACCTGGTGGCGGGATGAGGGTGAAATGAAAAAGTAAATTAACAATTTCTGGGAGTCTAAAACTTACCGAGTGCTACGTACCAATCACACACTCAAACATACTAAGACTTCCCTCTACAGGTAGGAAACTGAGCGTAAATCATCCGTTGCAAGGCTACATTTAAAGCAGGGGTGGCGGGATTTGAACCCGAAAAGCCTCCCCAGCAAGTATTTGTAGTGGCGCCCGCTTCTTAAAAGTAATGAATGTAAAGGTAACGATCGAACACTGAGATGGTACAAATGGGGAAACCGAGGCTCGGGACAGTCAGACAGCATGCTCGGCGTCGAGCCACAGTTAGAGCCGGGAACTGAACCAGGAGCAATGGGTCCGCGACACATGCCCGTCGCGGGTGCAAGGCCAAAGCGGCTCCTTTAAGAACGAATGAAGACAGGGATGAACGGGTGCCGTTTCCCACCAGAAGTTCCCGCAGAAGGTGCAAAGGGAGAGGCTAAGCGGGGCGCGGCGCTCAGGGGACCCTCGCCCGCGGCGCCAGGCCTCCCAGGGCCCCGGG
>NW_027527548.1:1370478-1376943 GCF_008692635.1 Crocuta crocuta | reverse complement strand
CCGGGGGAGGTGGCCCCGCCTCCCTCGTCTTCGGCTGTCTCCGTCAGCCCTCGGCCGCTCTCGGTAAGCAGCTCTTCGGCCTCCCGGACTCTCTCCTGAAGCGCGCGCAGTGAGCCTCCAGAAGGGCCTCGGTGGCCCCGCCTCCCAGTGGGGAATCGAAGAGCTCCCGCGGGTTCTTCGGCTCTTTCCGGAAATAGTGTAACTAGCAATGGTGTCCCCTCTCTACTCTTAAAAGCGTGCTGGTTTGGGTGATCAGTTATATGGTCACCGAAGGGGTAGTGGAGTGGAGGGTGGCGGGGAGTGGTAAGATTTTAAACAAGATAGTTAAAGAGCAGTCGGTCAAGCATCGGATTTCGGCTCAGTCATGATCTCAGGCTCACGAGTTCGAGCCCCGCGTAGGGCTCTGTGCTGACAGCTCCCAGCATGGATCCTGCTTCAGATTCTGTGTCTCCCTCGCTCTCTGCCCCGCCTCCTCTGGTGCTCTGTCTCTTTCTCATAAATTAAAATTTTTTTTCCTTAAGGTAGTTAAGAAGACTTCTATGCAAAAAAAGGAAGGCCTCTATGAACAGGCGATGTCGGAGCCTGTGAATGGATGCCTGGGAGAAGAGCATTCTGGGCAGAGGGAATAGGAAGTGCAAAGGCCCTGGGGGAGAAGAGTACTTGCCATGTTTGCGCAAGAGCGAGTTATTTAACCTACTCTGTGCTTTAGTTTCTCATCTACAAAATAAGATTGTAAATTCTATCCATCACAGAGGGTTTTGTGAAGATTCAATGAGTAACGAGAGGTGAAACGCACAGAACTATACCAGGCATATGATAAGCATTTGGTAGATAAAAGCTGTTATTATTTACGGAGGGCTTAATACAATAGCTATTGTAAGTTGACTCCCAGCATCCAACCACTACTCAGAGGGAAAGTGGCTCCCTATTGTGTTGTGTCTCGCGGGACGTCAGGCCCACATTGCACTGTGGAAGACCCTCTGTTACGCCATGTCCAGGGCTCGAACACAGGATGAGGTGGCTTGTGTGGCTTCCAGCCAGAACCCTGACTTGTCCCGCCGCTGAATGACTTTATGTTTTGGTTATTGTTAGGGTCCAGGGTGAGTCACTGACACAGTGACCTAAAAATAATGGCTCCCAAATTACTTCCACTCACATCCTATTGGCCAGAACTCAGTCACATGGGTGCCTGAAGCTGAAAAGGAAGCTGGAAAACATCTCCTGTAGCAGAGTGGCCATGAACTCAGCTAAAACACTGAGAGATTATTACTAAAAGGAAGCAGGGGAGGAATTAGAACAGGGTATGATTAGTAGACTGCCGTAGTTTTGATATTTTAAGCTGCAAATAGCAGATTAGTCAACTAAATAGCTTACTTAGGGTAAACAATAAGCTCATTTATTATCTGACGGAACACAGTTTTAGGCAGTAAGGGGTCCCAAGCATCCTTCAGTCACTTTTTAAAAATTTATTATTATTTTTTAATGTTTATTTGTTTTTAAGAGAGAGAGAGAGAGAGAGAGTGCAAGCAGGGGAGGAGCAGAGAGAGAAGGAGACAGAATCTGAAGCAGGCTCCAGGCTCTGAACTGTCAGCACAGAGCCCGATGCAGGGCTCGAACCCATGAACTGCCAGATGGTGACCTGAGCCAAAGTCGGATGCTTAATTGACTGAGCCACCCAGGCACCCCCTTCAGTCACTTTTTTATTGTAGGGACCCAAGGTCTTTCCATCTTTCTATCCCCATGCCCTTGGCCAGCTTCAGCTTTGGTCCCTGCATTTGTCATCCTATGGTCCCCAAGCTGGCCACCAAAGCTCCACACGCGATATGAGAACACAAACACGTCTGTCTAAAGAAGAGAGGTGCTGTGTCCTCTACACTTCTCTTAATTTGGGAGAAAACCCTTTGCTGGAAGTCCCTCCTCTCACACCAGCCTTCCTCTACAGGACATTGGCCACCACTGGCCCATGTGTCTTTGCTTTAGCTGCAGAGGAAGCGGGAAAAGTAAAGATCTGGCATTAAAAAAATTTTTTTTAACATTTATTTATTTTTGAGACACAGAGAGAGAGAGGGTCAGAGAGAGAGGGAGACACAGAATCTGAAGCAGCTCCAGGCTCTGAGCTGTCAGCACAGCAGCCAACGCTGGGCTCGAATTTAGGAACTGCCAGATCATGACCTGAGCTGAAGTCAGATGCTTAACTGACTGAGCCACCCAGGTGCCCCAGGATCTGGCATTTTTGGCCTGTACAGACAGAGGCCTGCTCTAGAAACAAGGAGGCAGGGAACTAGGCACAGACATCGTTTCTCTGAGGTGCAGATTCCTCATCCTGGGAGGGAGATAATTGGTTGTATTGTGGCAATTGCTGATTGACAGTAAATAAGATGTTTCTTATGAGGGCGTGGTTGGCACACACTCTGCATATGTTCACTGTCCTTCTCCCGTCATTAGGACCCTGTTTGAAACGCTGGGGAAGAGCCCTTATGTCCGAGGGTTGCCGTGGCACCAACCCTCAGCTCTGCGGTCCGTGCGTGCCATTCACACACAGGGCAAGCCACCTTTTCAGACATCAGACCCTTTATGTTGGCACAATGTGGTTTCCAGCAACTGTCATCAGCCCAGACTACTCAAAGCTCACCCAGAACAAATTCTGTTTATAATGTCCAGTCTCCCGAGCTTGTGGCTTCATTATCATAATTGTTAGCATCCACATCGCCATCTCCATGGTTACCAGGTCTGTCTGAACCCCTCCTTTGGAAAATCCACTGTGCAAACATAGTTACAAGTCCCAGGCTTGCTATGGTCAGACTGGTTCTGGCTCCTATGGTAGGAAAACCTAGCTTAAAACCTTTCATCCGTCCCCTATTGTGTTTAGGATTAAAGACTCACAAGGTCCTGCGTGGGACCCTCTGTACCTCTTCCAGGCTCATCTCCCACCAAGTTCACGTTTGCTCTCTGATCTCCAAACACATTTGCTTTCTCTCAGTCTCTCATTCTTATCAGGCTCCCTCGTGCACCAGGGCCTTTGCACTGCTGTTTCCTGTGCCACAAATGCTCTTCCCTCCCTTTGTTGCCTCGACCCATCCAGACATCTTTCCATGCTCAGCTCAAATGTCACTCCCTCAGGGAGGCCCTCCCTGACTTCTCAGAGCAGAGAAAAATCCAACTTTTATAAGTTCCGGTGCCTCTTTTTTGCATTGTCACAGACTTTCCTTTTTTGTTCGTTTGTATGACTATTTAATTTGTGGCGGGATTTAGTTCCTCACAGGCAGGTGGCTTCATCAGAGAGAGTGAGTGAGAGATCGGGACAGGGTGAGCAAGAAGGAAATCACCATCTCTTCTAACCTAATCTCTAAGATGACATTCATCATTTGCTGTAAAGGAAATGAATTAGTAGCTCCTGCCCACCTTCAAGGGAAGCCATTTTTGAAGACCCTTACCCAAAGGACCAATTAGATAATTTCCTTTCTCATTTGGGGCAACAAATGAAGAGAGAGTCTCTGTTCTCTAGGGAAGGTAGAGGCCAACAGCAAGCACACACTCACCCTCATGACTTTAATGCAAGCCACAGAGATCATCTAGGGACTTCATGCCCTTTTTAAAAAAAATTTTTTAATGTTTATTTATTTTTGAGAGAGAGACAGAGTGTGAGTGAGGGAGGGACAGAGAGGGAGCGAGACACAGAATCAGAAGCAGGTTCCAGGCTCTGAGCTGTCAGCGCACAGCCCGACACGGGGCTCAAACTTACTAGCCGTGAGACCATGACCTGAGCCGAGGTTGGATGCTCAACCGACCTCGCCACCCAGGTGTGCCCTTTCTCTCATACGACTTCTATAGGTTATCTCATGGGAATGGAACAGCTCAGGCCTTGCCACACTAGGCCCCCATGTCACCAATCTATCATAGCCACTAAGTCAGGAAACAAAGGGGTGAGCATTACCCCCGCCGACAGCTCCCTCCCAGGAATCCCGTGGGGGCTGGACAGATGGAAGCAGAGCTCCTGGCTGGGTATGCCGGCACCGTTGCCAGACAAACTCAAACTTGTCATAAGAGAAGCCAATAACTCAAGAGACGAGGGTTTGGNCTAGCTGTCAGCACAGAGCCCGATGCGGGGCTCAAACCCACGAACCGTGAGATCATGACCTGAGCCGAAGTTGGACGCTTAACCGACTGAGCCACCCAGGCGCCCCGGGGCTGGGATCATCTAAAGGCGCGTTCCAGAAACAGGTGCTGGACAACTTCAAGGAGAAGACTGCCCCCTGGGGTGTCCACACAGTCTCTCTGTGTGCCTGGGGCTTCTTCACAGCAAGACAGCCTCAGGGTAGTTGCACTTCTTAGAGGCTCAGGGCTCCAAGTGTCCGTGTCCCGGTGACCCAGCCTCAGGAATCACACAGGGCCACTCTGAGCCACCTACTGGTTGAAGCCCTCACAAGCCCACTTAGATTTCAAAGGAGGGAACAAAGAATTTTGGGGGCCACATTCTCAAGCTGCCCCAGCCATTATTATTTTCAGAACTGAACAAGGGTCCCCTGGCCCAGAAGTAGTTGTCGATACATCTTTTTTGCTGAGATGGCTGCGTGGGGGTGGGAGTGGGGGGGGCGCACGCACCATCCCGGATGCTGGGGGAGAGTGTGGCTGCGGATGCCCATGGGTGAGTGTGTTTGTGTGAACACGACTGAGAGTCTGGACAACCTGTGGCCATGTGAGTGCTGACCTTATACGTGCACTTTTGCTCGAGAGGGAGAATTAGTGGGGTGTCCGCTGCCTGGCTCCTTTCCAGAGCTCCAAGCTCATAGATGGAATTGCCGGCCTATTTCCACATGGATGCCTAAGGAGGACCTTGACTGCCACACAGCCAGACCCGAGCTCTGCCCCAAGCTGCTCCTCTCCCAGTTGGTAAGTCCCTCTTGAGTCTATCTGCCATCTGCCAACTTTCCTCCACTCCCTTATCCCAAAGCAGCCTCTCTCCCACCTCCCAACAGCCTCCATCCCTCGGTTCCCGTTTCTGCCTTGCTCCCTGTAACCTACAAGACCTCTCCAATTCTTTCTTGTGTCCCTTGGAATAAAATCCACATTCCCTACCCTGACCTGCCGAGGCCTTAAAGGATCTGGCCTTTGCCAACCCCTCCCTTGGGCTCCATCTCCCTCCACTCTCCCCACCAGCCCCTGTGTTCCAGACACTTCCCTTGTTCTTTATCCTCTGCCAGCGCCCTCCCTGGAGGCCTTTCCCTTTGCTCCGCCTTTTGCCTGGAAACCAAGGTCTCAGCTCACATACCCCCCCCTGAGGGCAGCCGTCCGTGGGGTGGGGACCCCACGATGGAACAGCCACCTGTGCCTGCGACCTGGCGGCCTGACTTCCTTCCCTGCCCAGCCTTCACCACTTCATCTCTGGCTCCCTCGCGTTTCGCCTCCTCCCCACTAGGAAGCAAACTCCACAAGAACACACACACACACACACACAGACACACACCCACCCCTGTCTTGTTTGGGCACCTGGGTGGCTCAGTTGGTTAAGCGTCTGACTTCAGCTCAGGTCATGATCAGCCTCTCTCGCTCGTTCTCTCTCTCTCAAAACAAAAAAAACTTAAAAAAATAATTACCAAAACACAATAATTCTGTCCTGTTCTTCTAGCNCATCCGTGCGCACCCCCCCTCCCCCCCAGCACCCACCCGGGTGGGGACAGCGGGCCTGGCCCGGCGCTGGGACGGGACGCGGGCGCACTTCCTTCCAGGCTCCTTTCTGCCCAGACAAAAAGTGACCCGAGAGTGCTCTTTACTCGACACTGGGCTGCGGACCCCGGGCAGGCCCCCTCCGGCCGCTCCCAGCCTTACATCCGCCGCCCGCAAGTGAGAGCGCGCCTATTCCGCAGATAGAGAAATAGAGGTTCCGCGAGGAGCAAATTCATCCATCAGTTTGCTGAACACTTCTGTGGCCAGGCCTCCCGACGCCGCTGCGAACAACATGGGCAACACCTCTGCTTCCCGGATACTCCGTGAGGGAGAAGGAGGCAGGAATCCCGCCCTGGGGGTGGCTGGATCCAGAGCCTCCTGTGGCCACTCGGTCGTTCGTTTCTCTATGTGGCAGGGGCTGGGGACTCAGGGATGAACAAAGTAGACGGTAGCCCTCTCTTCCACGGAGCTGACAGTCCAGTTGAGAAGCTGGACAAGCAAGTAAATGAACAAAATAATCCGCAAGAGAGGTTAAGAAGCTGTGGACACAAAAGATGAGGTCGTGTGATAATGGCGAGGGAGGGAACTTCTGTAGGTCAGTAGATAGCAGCGGCTAGATAACACTGGAGCTGAGACATCGCTCAGAACAAACAGGTTTGCTAAGATTTGTAAGAAGAGCTGCTAGGGGGAGGGATAGCAAGTGCAAAGGTCCTGAGGCATGAGTGAGCAGGTATGTTCAGGCCAGTGTAGCTGGAGCACAGTGGGCCAGGGGAACGGGGGGGGGGGTGTGGGGGGGAGGTC
>NW_027527548.1:1336843-1370286 GCF_008692635.1 Crocuta crocuta | reverse complement strand
GTCAGTTCAGAGTTAGGCAGGGGTTAGACTGTGTAGGACTTTGTAGGGTGAAGAAGTTTGGATTTTATTCCAAATGACAAGGGAAGTTGGAGAAGGGTTTTAAGCTGGGGTGGAACGCGACCCGAATTGTGTTTTAAAAACTCACGCTGGATCATTCTATGAAGAATCCTAGTAGGTAACAGTGGCTATAAGCCAGGCACGTGCAAGGCAGATAGGACTATTATCCAGATTTGTAGATAGGGAAGCTCAGAGAGGTGAAGTGAGCTGCCCAAGGTCACACAGCTGTGGAGTAGAAAAGCTGGGATGGAACCCCAACACTTGGGCTCCGGTCTGCATCCCGAACCACTGTACCACCCAGCCTCTCATGCAGAGCTATGGCACAACTGGTCACCAATTCCAGCTCTGACTCCAGAGTCCGTGTGCTTAACCGTCAAGGCACACTGCCCCAGAGCCTGAGGGAAGCCTAGGCCCAGAGAGGTCCTCCCAAGAACACTCAGCTTGACCCTGGTCCCTTGCACCCGGCCCTCCTATCCCTTTGCTGCCTCCTAAGTGAGTCCAACAGCTGTTGACTAAGCCTCTCCTAAGGACAGAACTGGGGCCGAGTGGGAGTGGGGAGGAGGGAGGTACAAACTAGCTGGCACCAGGCTCCGTCCTCCCCAGAGGTCCTGGGGCTGCTTTCCTTGGCTCGCTTTCTCAGGGGTTAGGTCCTGTGTATAGACCTGGGTTCCAGCCCCCCTTCCCCAACTTCTGGGTCCATCACCTCGTCCACCTCCCTGCCCCCCGGCTTCCTCATCTATGAAACGACCCACGCACCAGATGCGAATCACAAGGCAGCCGCGAGAATGACGAGCGAATGAACAAAAAGTGCTCAGCTCCCCACCTGCACATGGTGAATGGCCACTCAGTGTGAGCTTTTCTTTTTCATCACACTCAGTGTTGGGACTCTGGAGTCAAGACTGGCCAAGGTGATCCTCTGCGCTGTCACTTACAAAACTGCCACCTTGGGCAAAATGTCTTCCCCTCTCTGTGCCTCGGTTGCTTCATCTGTAAAATGGGAACAACAGCAGGGCTCACATAGGCTTGCCGTAGGGATTAAGTCAGCGGATACACACAGAGCTTCCAGAAGTGGCTCTCCGGCGGGCTGTGGTTGAGTGTGCCTTATGTATTTATTAGCTGTGCTGGGACATTCGGAGGCCCGCCTCCCAGGTGAGGGTATTTGCATAGTTCAAGTTTGCTCTGCTTTCTCCCTGGAGCTTCCCGGAAAGCCAGGGCAGATATGAGAGGGACCCTGTGCATTGTGACTTCTGGCTGAGATGCTGTTTCCGTGTCACCCACCCGAGGCTCCCTGGGACCTGCAGCGGGTGATACAGGCACCCCCCCACACCTGACTTCGTTCGCCTTCCGCTGCTCCCTGCTTCTCTCCCTGGGAAGCCCGGTCCTCCACAGGGAGGGGCCTCGGGGATGAAGGGGTTTCCTCCCGTGTGGGACAGCCTCATAGACAGCCTATATTTAGAGAGATCATTCATAGCAGGGAGAGCAGTTCCCAAACCCAGGCTGGGCTCTGACTTGGGGGCCAGAGTCGACTCTACTTTCTGTGGAGTGTGGCCCTTTCCGGGCCCTAGACCTCTCCAAATACCCGAGAGCCAAGATCCTTTCTCTCTGGGTTCCCTAAGCGCCCCAGAATTCCTTCATTCGATCATCTATTTATTCAACAAGATTTGCTGAATGCCGGGAACTGTCCTCGGCATCAGCAGCTAAGGACAAACAAACAATTCCTGTTCCTTTGGGGCCAATATTCTGGTTGGGGAAGAACAATAAATATGTACAATATATAGTTCTTTCAGAGGGTGAGAAGTACCAGGGAGAAAAATTAACAGGGAAGGACATTAGAAGTGCTAGATGTGAGGGGCGCCTGGATGGCTCAGTCGGTTGAGTGTCTGACTTCGGCTTAGGTCGTGATTTCACGGCTCGTGGGTTCAAGCCCCGCATCGGGCTCTGTGCTGACAGCTCAGAGCCTGGACCCTGCTTCGAATTCTGTGTCTCCCTCTCTCTCTGCCCCTCCCCTGCTCATACTCTGTCTCTCTGTCTCTCAAAAATAAATAAGCATAAAAAAAAAGTGCTGGATGCAATGGGGAGGTTGCAGTTTTAAGCAGAGGCCCAGGGAAGGCCTCATGAGAAGGTGGTGTTTGAGCAAAGACCAGAGGGAAAGAGGGAAGGGATGGAGGGGGAGCGCTCACCCAGCAGAGTGACAGCTGGTAGAAGGCCTTGCGGTGAGTCACACAGGAATGAGGAGGAGGAACAAGGAAGCTGGCATGGAGCCAAGAGAGTGGGCGGATCATACAGGGCCTTGAAGGCCACCATCAGAACTTGGGCTCTTTTCAGAATAGGGTGGGAGCCTTGAGGGCTCTGAGCAGAATGGCTGAGGCTTTCACAGGACCCCTGCGGCTGTCACAGAGTGTTCTCCTAGGCTCACACGTATGTGACACAGCCCCACCACATGGCATCTCCCTAGTCCCCAGCTTCGTCACTGGTTCACTCGGCAGAAATCCTACGGAGCCCCTCTTGGCTGGCAGCGTGGGGCTGGGGCTCAGGAGGCACAGACAGGAAGTCTCTGTCCCTGCCCTTCCCAGTTTAATAAAGGAAGACCCACCAACAACCTCGAGAGGGTGTAAGCAAAGGAAGGGGGAACACAGAGTTGGTTGGGAGTGAAAAACATGGCTTAGAAAGTTGAGGAAGAGGTATAGGAATTAGCCAGGGCCTCCCTTGAACTAGCTTAAGCAAAAGAAGAAAGAAAGAGAGAGAGAGAGAGAAAGAAAGGAAGGAAGGAAGGAAGGAAGGAAGGAAGGAAGGAAGGAAGGAAGAAAGAAAGAAAGAAAGAAAGAAAGAAAAAGAGAAAGAAAGGAAGAAAGAAAAAGAAAGATAGAAAGAAAGAAAGAAAGAAAGAAAGAAAGAAAGAAAGAAAGGAAGGAAGAAAGAAAGAGAAAGAAAGAAAAAGAGAAAGAAAAGGAAGAGAAAAATAAAAACTCCGTGGCCTCAGGCTCGGGACCCACCAAGTGGGAAGATGGCCCCCAGCTGCTCCAGGCAGGTAAACTACCAGATTAACACCCTCAGTAAGCAAATACACTGGCCCAGATCCAGCCAAGTGTCTTTCATCACTGCCCAGGGCCTGGGAACTTGCTGGTTGGTCAGATCAAGGTCACGGCCACCGCCCTGGACTAGGCAGTGAGGGTGGGGGTGGTCATTTCTGCCCCAACCAGGAGCCTGAGAGACAAAGGGCAGGGAAGGGCAGAGCCCCAGCAGAGGAGGGGGAGGGCGGGCGTGAAACTGGGTGGTGTGTGCTGGGAACCCTTTGTGCAGGGCTGGTGGGAGGCCGGTGGGAAGCCGGGGACAGAGCCGGGAGGGAAAGTGTCTGGGGAGGGGGGCGGGGCCGCCAGCTCAGGTAGGGCCTGTGATGACCTGCTAAGGAGTGACGAAGCAGGCAATGGGAGCCCCTACGGAGGGAATGTGCTTCCTTAGTCTTTCCAAGGCCCTGACTCCTTGGGGCCTCTCCTTCGTGGCTCCCTCGGGCGCTCTTGTTTCACTATGCCTGTGACTTGGGTTTCCCTGAGAGCTAATGCATCTGTATTGCACCCCCCCGACCCTGCACCCCTGCTCTTCCTCACCCCCCACCTCCCTTTGACTGTCCTTCTTGCTCGAAGTCGGTTCAGCAGAGCTGTTAAGTATATGGGTTTGGGAGTCGGATGGATGAGTGTCTGAGGCCTGATCCCGTGGCTTCCCAGCTGTGAGAAGAGTCCGAGCCTTATTTGCCCATCTGTAAAGTGGGGACGATTGCACCTGCACCACCCAGGGCGGTTATGAAGATGAGTTAAGAGAAGGCGCTGAAGTCTTTGCACAGGGGAGATGTTCGGTCAATGACACCTGTCAGTATCGCTATTTTGTTGCTGTTCTGCTCTTATCACCGTGACCCCAATCCGCCCTGATGCCTTTTCCAGCGGAAGCTGTAGACAGTCAACTTTGCCTCTGAGTCCCTTGGCTGGGTTCCCTTTCAACTCAAGAGGAAGTGAGGAAATGGCAAATAAATTCTGTTTTCACTTGATTGCTTCACATGGCCTAGAACCTTCCCTCCCGCCAGTAAACTCCAGGAACCGAGGGAGATGGGGCAAAAGGAGGTGAAGACGGGGTGGGACCTGGGTAGCATAATCTTGCTAGGGGGTCTGTGGACGGTCATGAGCAGGAAACGCAGGGCCAGGCAGGGAGAGGTAGGGGTTATCTCCCAGGGGGCGGGGTGTGAGGGAGAAGGGGGAACAGAAATGAGGGATGAGCCTTTCACCTATGAAACTCCTCCCCCTGCACAAAAATTGCCTAACAGAGATGGGGAGAGGTAGACGTAGGAGAAAAGAGAGAAAAATCATCATCTACCAACGTTTTGTAATGGAGTAATTAAGGGTGCGGAGTGTGGAGTCAGACCGCCTGCCTGGCTTTGAATCCAGGCTCAGCCACTTTGGACCTGAGACAAGTCACCTCACCTCTGGTGATCAGTTTATTCATTCATAAATCATCTAAAAGCCCACCACGTGAAGTTATATTGAGTCAAATGTGTTATTGCCCTGAAAGTGCTCAAAGCAGTGCCTGGTCCAGAGAAAACACTCAGCGAATCTGGCTGTTGTATTGTCAGTGTTCTAGTCAGGTCCAGGGTGGGCGTGGGTGAGATGGATGCTGCTGGAATAGTCTAGATGCATCTAGAAATATCTAAGTGTAAGTATGTGAATTAAGAATTAAGAGTAACTGGGGCACCTGACTGGCTCAGTCGGTAAGCATCTGACTTCAAATCAGGCCATGATCTTACGGTTTGTGAATTTGAGCCCCATTTTGGGCTCTGTGCTGACAGCTTGGAGCCTGAGCCTGCTTCAGATTCTGTGTTTCCCTCTCTCTCTGCCCCTCCCCTGTTTGCACTCTCTTTCTCTCTCTTTCAAAAATAAATAAACATTTAAAAAAATCTTTTTAAAGAATTAAGAGTAACCTGTAACTGCACGGCCAATATGGTGGCTGCTAGCCATAAATTTTTACATTTAAATTAATTAAAATCAGATAAAATTAAAAATGCGGTTCCTTGGAGCACCTTGGTGGTTCAGTCAGTTGAATGTTCGACTTCGGCTCAGGTCATGATCTCAGTTCATGGGTTTGAGCCCCGGATCGGGCTCTGTGTTGACAGTTAGCTCAGAGCCTGGAGCCTGCTTCAGATTCTGTGTCTCCCTCTCTCTCTGCTGATAGCACAGTGATTAAAAGCCTGCCCTCTCTGACTGCAACTGCCACCACTTGCTGTGTGACCATGAGAAAGTTTCTTAACCTCACTGAGCCTTGGAGGGTGATGATAGTAACAATATGTTATAGGATTGCGGTAAGAATTAAATGAGTAGTGCACGTAACGTTCTTAAAACACACTTAGTGCCATATAAGCACCAGCTATTAGTATTAATGGTTATAGTTTAAACATACCAAAAACTGCCTTGCCTCGGTGTCTTTGTTTTTGCTGTTCCCACTGTAGAATGTTCTTCTCCCAGATTTTACGTGGCTTTCACCCTCACTTAATTCAGATCTCTGCTCAAATCTTCCCTCTTCAGAGAAGCCTTAACCAACTGCCTATTTAAAACCAAATTCTTCCATCACATTCAACCTACTTTCCCTGCTTTTCCTTATGCACCTTTCTGAGCACCATCTATCACATGTATATAACTATACATGTGACATCTTCCTTTCTTTACTAGAAGAATACTACTAGAATGTCAGGTGCTTGACAAGACCATTGTACTGCCAGCCCCAGAACACTGTGGCATGTGGTAGATGCCAAATACATTTTTGAATGGCTGGCTGGCTGGATGCGTGGATGCATGGGTAAGGGTGTGAATGGGTACAGAAGGGATGGACTACAAAGATGGATGGATGCATGGCTGTATTTGTGGATAAATGCATCAGTAAATACATGGACGGTGAATTAAGGGATATATGAATGGACAAATGGATGGATGAATATGTGGTAGAGGGAGCAAATGGATGGATGGAGGAGTAGATGATGAAGGATGGATGAATAGATTGATTAATAAATAGATGGGTGAACAGATGAAGTAGACAGATGGGCAGATGATGGAGGGGTGAAGGAGAGATGAAGAATGAAGTGGATGGATGCATGCTGGATGGATGGATGATGGATGGATGGATACATAAATGCATATGTGAGTAGATGGATGAGTGGATAGATGGATGAGTGGAGGGATGGAGGGAAAGATGAAGGAAGAGTGGATGGATGGATGAAGGATGGACAGATGAATGAATTGGAGGATGGATAGATGGAACAGCAAATGGATAGATAGGAGAATGACGGTAGATGGATGGAGGGGTGGGTGGGTGAAGGAAGGAGTGGATGAATGGGTGAAGGATGGATGGATTAATAACTGAATGGACAGGTGGATGGATGCACAGGTGAGTGACAGAGCGGCTGGATGGACAGGTGGAGAGGATGGCAGACGGAGCTTATGAAAGCTGGGTGGATGGCTGCTCCGGCACGGAGCCTTCCTGAGTTCTGCTCCTGTCACTTTTGTTTTCCAGGCCGTCCCCACCTGCTCGTGCCCCTGTGCGCCTCTGTGTCCTCGCTGGGCGGCCTGACCTTCGGCTATGAACTGGCGGTCGTATCAGGCACCCTGCTGCCACTGCAGCTCGACCTCGGGCTGTCGTGCTCGGAGCAGGAGCTGGTGGTGGGCAGCCTGCTCCTGGGGGCTCTCCTCGCCTCCCTGCTGGGCGGCATCCTCATCGATCGCTATGGCAGGAAGGAAGCCATCCTTGGGAGCAACGTGGTGCTCTTGGCCGGCAGCCTGTGCCTGGGCCTGGCTCGCTCGCTGGCCTGGCTGGTCCTGGGGCGCGTGGCGGCTGGATTCGCCATCTCCCTGTCCTCCATGGCCTGCTGCATTTATGTGTCCGAGCTGGCGGGGCCGCGGCAGCGGGGAGTGCTGGTGTCCCTGTACGAGGCAGGCATCACCGTGGGCATCCTGCTCTCCTATGCGCTCAACTACGCCCTGGCTGGCGCCCCCCGGGGGTGGAGGCACATGTTCGGCTGGGCGGCCGCCCCTGCCCTCCTGCAGTCCGTCGGCCTCCTCTGGCTCCCGGCGGCTGCTAACGACACCACAGCGCTCAAGGACCTCATTCCCCTCCAGGGAGGAGAGGCCGCCAAGCCAGGCCTGGGGAGGCCCGGATACTCCCTTCTGGACCTCTTCAGGGCGCGGGGCAACATGCGGGCCCGGACGGCGGTGGGGCTGGGGCTGGTGCTTTTCCAGCAGCTAACGGGGCAGCCCAATGTGCTGAGCTACGCCTCCACCATCTTCCGGGCGGTGGGCTTCTGTGGAGGCTCCTCGGCTGTGCTGGCCTCTGTGGGACTCGGCGCTGTGAAGGTGCTGGCCACCCTGACTGCCATGGGGCTGGTGGAGCGGGTGGGCCGCCGGGCCCTGCTGCTGGCAGGCTGCGGCCTCATGGCCNTAGGCTTGGTCAGCTTTGCAACGCCCCCAGCCCCCGGCCCACGCTGCCTGGCAGGGCCCAACGCCACCCGCCTCGCTGGGGACTCAGGGCTGCCAAGGCCAGGGACTCCGCCTCCGCTGCCCACGGCCAGTGAGAGCCCGGGGAGGCCAGTCTCATGGACCGTTGAGACGATCCAGCCTCATGCCCGAGCTGGGGACCCCCCGGCCCCTGCCCTGCCCGCCCTGAGCCCTGCCTCCCCGACACCCCCTTCTGCCCCAGGGCGAGGCCTGCTGCGCTGGGCCGCGCTCGCCTGTATGATGGTCTTTGTGACTGGCTTCTCCTTTGGATTTGGACCAGGTAGGGGACGGTTCTCTTGCAGGTGACTCTGCAGCGGAAAGGTTGGGGACCGTGTCCGTCAGGGTCTCGGAGGGACGCCAGAGGTGGCTTGAGCGCTGAGGCCAGGGAAGTGTCCGCTGGCCTTGCCTCCTTGCAGGCCCTCCTTCCGAGGACGGGGCCTGATTTTCTGCTCGCAGTTTTGTTTTGTTTTGTTTTGTTTTTTTACAAAGGCCCCCAAATTATTTAAAAATCAGGACTCANGAGGAGGGGGCGCCGTGGCCTGACACTCTGTTGTTGGGGGGCTGCCCGCCGGCCGTGGTGCGGGGCTCTGTCCCCGCCGCTGCCGCCCCGCCACCCCGCTCTCCTGTCCCAGTGACCTGGCTCGTCCTCAGTGAGATCTACCCAGTGGAGATCCGAGGCAGAGCCTTCGCCTTCTGCAACAGCTTCAACTGGGCCAGCAACCTCCTCGTCAGCCTCTCCTTCCTCGACCTCATCGGTGAGTCCTGTGACCTAACTCCGAGGTCCTGTTCCTTCTAGATCCGGGAAGCCGGGGCTTCCGTATCTGTCGGGGCCCAAGTGTCAGGAAAACCAGTGCAAACCAGCTTATGAACCAAAGGGAGGATTTTTGTCTTAAATCACAGAGAAGAGGGTGGCAGGCTTCAGGCACCCCTGACCCACCCCTGACAGCCACCAGGCTGTCACCAGCTCTCCCCCTCTTTCTGCTCTGCTGGCCCAGAGCTTCTCAGGCAGCCCCGCCTCTTGGTGGCAGAGGCGGCCACCTGCAAGTGGCGCAGCTGGGCACCCCCAACCAAAAGAGAGTGATTCTTTCCCGGTGTTCTTGCCCAGGTCGTGGGATGGGCTCCTGCTGGCTCAGCAAGGTGGCGTACCCATCCCCGCCTGGACAGCTGCAAGATTCTGATGCCCAGGCCAGGGGTGTATACCTCCCACTGCAGCCGGGGTGGGTGGGGCACCAGTTCACCCAACCGCCTGGACAGAGGTTGGGTGGAGGAAGGTTCCTCAAAGGATGCTAGGTATCAGGGTGCTAGTATCAGGTATTAGCCACGGGGGGGAGGAGAGGCTGGCAGACAAAGACAAGAGGAGACATGACCTTGGAAGCTTCTGCCCCATTCCAGGTCCCATCAATGAGTAGGCCGGCTTGATTGACAGGTGGGAGTTGGGGCTGAGGGAGGGAAGAGCTGAAGCAGCCAGTCCTAAGTCTGGNGGCGGGGAGATGGAGGAGTCTGAGTGTGGGACTCCGATACCCCCCACAGCAAGTCCATTTCCTTCACTGTAGCCCAAAGGCCCTTAACGTTAAAGCAGGGGAGTTTCTTAAAAAACGTTTCCTACTTGTAGCAACAGAACTATTCTTTAAATCAAGCTTAGTGCAGAATGTAAAGTTCTCCAGGCCCAATAAAAGGTGTCAGTCTACACCCACACTAGTGGGAATGCGTCTGAGACCCGCGGGTATAGGAGTTGTGCTCAAACAGGCTCGTGCCCACCGTCCAGCAGGAAGCTCTTCCGCTAGTTTGAGTGACACTATCTCTTCCTACCTGGCCTTCAAACCCAGTCTGAGCCAATGGGGGGTGGGGAGAATGTTCTGGGCCCAGAACATCCAGAAGGGAACTCTGAGTTGCTGAGGTGCTCCTGGCCCAAGGCCACTGGTCACCAGGGCCAAAGTGGAAAGGACTCCATCACCGTGAGCCCCGAGGCACAGTTCTTAGGGCTCAGTTATTTTCCTGTTTTCTGCCACCAAGCATTTCCTCCTCAAAGGCACAGCCACCCTGGGGCCTGTGGGAGAGGCTGGTAGAAGAATCCACCGCTGTGCCTGCCCCCCAGCCCCGGTCTTAGGGAAGCCAGGCTGCTAACTACTGCCTCAGCCTTCAAGCATCCCCTTTCTGTGGAATAAATGAGAGAGAAAGGGAGAGACAGAAAGGGAAGGGAGGGAAGGAGGAAGAGAGGAGGGGAGAGGAGGGAGGGAGTTATCGAAATTGTATCATATTCTCACCATCCCCATTTCACATATGGGGCAATGCGTCCTTCCCGAGGCCAGCAGGTAGGGAGGGCGCCGAGCCCTCCTGACTCCCAGGCTGGCTCTCTCGCTGCTCGGATGACGATTAAGTGGAGGCCAAGCTGTTCGGGGAGGTTGCCCAGAGGTCATGGCCTCTGAGGTGAGGACGGCAATGGTTTTGGAATATAATTTGTGTTTCTGTCTCCACACGGCCCTTCCCTCATGGTCTCCTTTCCCCGGCTTGGGCTGACACACTTCAAAGGAACAAGGGTCACCTCGGGGGTCCCGGCTGCTGGCCCTGAGACCCTGGCCCTCCCTGGAGGCCTGGGTGAGGCTCGGAAGAGGCTGGGGCAGGGGGGCAGTCTGGGAATCAGACACAGGTCACATGAGCCGAGACTCCATTCCCTAGATGCTCAATTCATTCTCCCAATAACCGGTTTGTGGAATTTCTGAGCATTTGGGGGGTGGGTGCTGGGCTCTGCGTTTTACCTGTGGGTGGGTGGGCCTTCCGGAACACACAAGATGCCCTCTCTGTGTTTGTGGACCGGGGCCCCCGCCTCTGAGATAACCGGGCCTACTCCCACCTTGAGGGGTTGGTCTGACAGCCTGTGTCAGATAAACAAAAATCAAACATCTGGAAAATTCGCTTCGGGTGGACGGGCCGGGCCGGGCCGGGCCCCTGCCCACGCTCCCGCTCTCTTGTTCCCAGGCACCATCGGCTTGTCCTGGACCTTCCTGCTTTACGGGCTGGCCGCCATCCTCGGCCTGGCCTTCATCTATTTATTTGTCCCCGAAACGAAAGGCCAGTCACTGGCAGAGATAGACCAGCAGTTCCAGAGGAGACGGTAAGAGGGGCCTGGGCCTCGGGAAAGAGTCACATCAGACTCGGAGCAAGTCTGTTCAGGATCCAGTCGTCACACTCTCCCTTTGCAGGAGAGTTTTTCTCCTCTTCTTGACACTCTAAATGCCTGGATGCTGTCAGTTGGTCTCTTTCTACAGCAGAATTTCATCTGACTTTAAGGCCCGGCTCAAGGGAGTTTTAAAACCATGCCATTATGGAATCACATGAGGTTAGAATAGTAGAGTCCTAATGCCCCAGAATCTTAGACTCATAGAAACGCAGAGAAAAATTTTATAACTGTGGCTTTTAAAGTCACACACAAAGGACTGTGGGCTCATTCAGTGGATGTTTATTAAGCCCCTACTATGTGCCAGGCAGTGTCTGGGCCTTCAGAAACAGACACAAGTGGCCGAGAGTAAAATGGGAAAGGTCCTAGGTCTGTTCGAGTGGAGAAGAGGGGACAGAAAATCAGCAAGCCAATCAATGCATCGACAAGAGCGTTTTGGTTAGTGGTATGTGGCTGGAAGAATATGAAACAGAGTGAAATCTGTTGAGAAGGCCTGACTGGCAGAGAGGGGGACAGAGGGGCAAGGCGTTGTGGCCAAAGTAGAGCGGGTGGTCGGAGAGGGGAGGCCTCTCTGAGCAGGTGTAATTTCAGTTGGTGGGAAGGACACAGCCATGTAAAGATGAGGGGGGGAGCATTCTGGGTAGAGAGAACAGCAAGTGCAAAGGCCCTGAGGTTGGGAGTGTATCTGGAAGCGCACAAGGAAACCAGGGTGGCTGGAACAGTGGGCGGGAGGAGGCAGGATGGGTGGAAGATGACATCATCCCAGTTCTATAGGAGCTTGATCACCTAAGGTCTTTAGATCATAGAGAGGAGTTGAGAATCCTAGCATCATGGGGCCTTGGGCCATTCAAATAAGGGAAGCGAGGAACAGGGGCATCAGAAGGGACTGGAAAACACTATCATCCTACATATCCTTGGCGAATGCCCCTGTCTACTCCTTGTAGTAAAGGGAGTCCCCAACATCTGACTGGCCATTCTATTCCTGGGAAGCCCTAAATGATTAAAAAATATAAGTCATTCTAAATTGAGTTAGAATTTGCCTCCTACAGCTGCCTGGCCTGCCAGGTGCCACCCGACCTGGTTCCCGGAAGGGACGCAAACCTAGTCCAGTGTAAAAGCTTCCCACCTGCTCCACTCTAGCCCTGATGTTCTCTGCCGACCGAGCACCCCCCGTTTGCTGGATGAGCCCTCAGCAGCCCCGCCCTATAGGTTAGGAAACAGACTTGGCTGCTTGGAACAGGGCTGGGGAGGCCGCCGTGCCCCCAGAGGCCATCCAGGGTCCCAGGTTCCTCTCTCTGCTCTGCGATCTCTCGAGATCACCTTTCCCACCCAGCCTGGGTGGTGAGCCCCCACCTGCATCTTGTGTACAGAGCCTGGCTCCGCCCGCCTGCAGGGGAGGCTGAGAAACGGGCTTTAGGGCCGCCTGGGGGCCTCTGTTGGTTGAGTGTCCGACTTCGGCTCAGGTCATGAGCTCACGGTTGGTGAGTTCCAGCCCCACGACCGTCCGCGCAGAGCCCGCTTCGGATCCTGTGTCTCTCTCTGCCTCTCCCCGCTCGCGCTCTCTTTCTCTCTCTCTCAAAAATAAACAAACATAAAAAAAAAAAGATTACAGAAAAAAAGAAAGAAACGAGCTTGAATCTGGGGAGCCACGTCCCCAGCTAAGAATCAAGGCCACTCGTACGAGGCTTAAGGGAGGTACAGATAGTAGAAGCCATGGAATCTCTACCGCACGGGATTTCTTGGGAGAAGATTCCAGACCCCTCCTCTGGGATGAGGAGCTAAGGAGGCAGAAAGGCAGGAGAAGGCAGCTTTGGGTCAAGCAGGACGTAACTGCAGCTGAGGGAGGAGGCGGGCACAGGCCGGCAACTTGAGGTCACATTGCAGGGGCGGGGGAGGAAGCTGGGTCTGCCCTGAAATGTCTCAGGAAGAGACATGTCAATGTGGGGGTTTCACAGGGTCTGGTAGTCACCACTTCAGTCCCTGACATCAGAGACAGAGAGAGACAGAGACCCCTCC
Organism: Crocuta crocuta; assembly: GCF_008692635.1. Classification (NCBI taxonomy): domain Eukaryota; kingdom Metazoa; phylum Chordata; class Mammalia; order Carnivora; family Hyaenidae; genus Crocuta; species Crocuta crocuta. The sequence goes on along the minus strand of NW_027527548.1, from coordinate 1,357,515 downwards.
CCACACTCTCTGCCTGACAGGTTCACCCTGAGCTTTGGCCACCAGCAGAGCTCTGCTGGTATCCCGTATACCCGCATCGAGGTCTCTGCAGCCTCCTGAGGACTCCATCTGCCTGGAAGGTGCTGGAACCACGACTTTAGCAGACAGTCTCCATCTTCCTGCTTGCCTGGCCCCTGGATTCACAAGTTCTAGGTAGTTCTGTAAGAGTCACTCCTGCTTTAGAAGAGCTCTGTCTGGCCCGGGTGAAAGAGGAGAGAGTTTGAGAACCTAGAAGTCTTTGTTTCGGATCTCAGGTTCTGACGGTCCCTGAAGATTTGCCTTCTTGCCTCAGTTTCCCCGATGTCTCTGCACATCCCTGCAGGACCTATATTGACAACATCCCATGGAGCCTCCATTGCTCAGGGGGCTTTCTCAAAGAGCCTCTAAGGAGCCAGTCCTGGAAGGAAGTCTCTTCTGGCATCACCCCCAAATCCAGAAGAGGATATACGATATGCTCAGCTCGCTTTTTCCGTCTGGCTGGGCCTTTCTGGCGAGAGGGAAGCCTGCCTTTATCATTCACCCGCAACTCAGACTGCTTGATAGGAGGCCTGGGTTCTAGTCCTGCTTCTCTGTGTCATTGCTACATGGCCATGGGGCTCAGTTTCCCCGATATGTACCATGGGAGACCTGGAGCAAGGAGTTCTTCAAGGTCACACCTGATGCCCATGAGCTGGAGTTCTAAATGCTGCGAATACAACACAGCCCTGCTCTCAAGTTGCTGGCCGTCTCTTTAGGGGATGTAAGTTTTAATTATAATTCTGGAATCGTATGCACTAAAATCCAAGAGCTGCCGCGGTGTGTGAAGCAAGCCCTGCGAGCAGTTTCTAGGATGGTGCCGGACACTCTACAGGAAGGAGATGGGTTTGGGGGCTGACAAGCCTGAACGCTGGTGTTGCCTCTGTCTCTTGGCGGCTGTTGACCTTGGGTAACAACTCCCTTTAGCCTCAGTTTTCACATCTACTAAATGGGGATGATTGGGCCCCTGGGGGTGTATTTAACCTCTGTCTGACTGCAGGAGGGTCTTCAGCTGGTCCCATCCAGCTAGTCAGGGCCTGGGGGGGGGGGTTCTGCTCACCCTCATTTTACCCACTTTGAGGCACTGTTTGGGGTCAGTCCCCGAGGGGGTGAGTCAGATATGAAGCTAGAAGCTCAGTCCAGAGGTCACCAGAGGAAGGGCCTGGCAAGAGTGGGTTCTGGGGCATCTGGGTGGCTTTGTTGGTTAACTGTGGGGCTTGGGCTTTAGCTCAGGTCATGATCTCACGGTTCGTGAGTTCGAGCCCCACGTCAAGCCCTCTGCTGTCAGCAAAGAGCCCACTTTGGACCCTCTGTCCCCTCTCTCTCTGCCCCTTCTCCGCTCACACGCATGCTCGCTGCCTCTCTCAAAAATAATAAATTAAATAATTGAAAGATGGGTTCCTGGATGTGAGGAAAATGAAGAGCTGAAGCAGACCCAGGGCGCTGATACGGGACGACCCTGGTCACCTGTGCCTGCTCCACACCCACAGGACTCTGGCCTCTCGTTCTAGATGCTTCCCTCGTACCTAGTGCTGTGCAGGATCCCCCTCATCCTAGCTTGTGAGAGCCCTACGCTTTCAGGACTTTTGCCAGCCGGTTGTTAAACATGGCCATTTAGAGAAATTATTTAAGCTCAGACTTCGATAAATTCTATTAAATGCTATTAAATTCGATAAATTCTATTAAAAACCAAAGTAAATACTAAAAACCCGTCACTTCCTTGTCTTGCTACATCTCACCCCGCTCTAGAGGTTCCTTACGTATCTTACTAGCAGAGACTCCGGGCGACCCCAGCCGCCTCCCGATTCCGCGTACCCGACGCCACGTGGTCACGTGAAACCGCGCACGCGGGGTGTCTTGTCGCCGGCAGGTTGGGGGGGCGCCGCGGGGCGGGGCTTGACCGCCTGCCCCCTTGATGTCCCAGCCTTACGAACGCGATGGGGGAAACGCGAGGAACGCACTTTGCAGGCGTGCCTGCCGTGTCTGCGGCCGACGCGTGAGAGGCGCTGAGCCGAGGGGCCCTTCTTCCAGTGTTCGAGCCCCGCACGCGGCAGACCGGGGCTGGTGCCGCTGATGAAGGCGCTCGGACCCGCGTTTTCACTGTCGTCTTACGAACATAGACAAAAATTTCAACCAGCATTTCATGCCGAAACTACACTCGTTCTTCGGGGACGTGGGGGCCCCTTTGTCCCCGGGCGCTTATTAGTGCGATGTTGTCAGTTCGGGGCTAAATTGCAGCAGTAGTTGGCTTTGGAGACGAGAATTTGGCAAACAATCTGTGGCATCCGTCTGTGGGAAGGAGTTGGCTACGTGGAATTTGTAATAAAGGATCTTTACAACCAAGTGTTTTTATTATTTGCGACTTCGGTGCAACAAACCCATCCTTTCGCCCAGTAAAATCTGTACACACACATACACACACACACACACACACACACACACACACACTTGTTTTCCTGGAGAGCAGTCGTTAAACGTTTCAGAGCACACCACACCTTCTATCTGTCCTTCTGGGCCATTCAGATCCAAATCTCTCTACAACTTCATCTCAGCTCCCTTTTCCTGTCAGCATAGAAAATGCTTTTCTAGTCTTCGACTGGATTCCCCCCATTTTGGTCAGGGTCGTAAACGCCCCGACGCAGGGCTTGATCCCACAACCTTGAGATCATGACCTGAGCTCATTTCAGGAGTCGAACACTTAACCGACTGAGCTACCCAGGTGCCCCAACAGTACCCATACTTTAAACGTTTTATTTCAAATGTCCTACTTCCTGATCACCATATCCTAACATTTGTGCTAATATTCTTTTTTTAATGTGTATATATTTTTGAGAGACAGACAGAGACAGAGACAGAGTGCCAGCAAGGGGGGAGGGCAGAGAGAGAGAGGGAGACACAGAATCCGAAACAGGCTCCAGGCTCTGAGCTGTCAGCACAGAGCCTGTCGCGGGGCTCGAACCCACAAACTGTGAGATCACGAACTGTGAGATCACGACCTGAGCCGAAGTCGGACGCTTAACCGACTGAGCCACCCAGGCGCCCCCATTTCTGCTAATATTCTAATGTTCCCAAAGGCAACAGTTCTCTGACCTCACTGAGACTTTGACCCCTACATGCCAGTCCCCAACCCTACTGCTTTTTTGGCATCCACGGGGAGGCTCCCAGGGTTCACTGTCTGACTTGTCCAGCCTGGATCCCGTGTCCCCACTTTATCAATCCCCGCACGCGCCCTTCGCAGACTCAGTCACGCTAATCCCGTCCTCCCTCTGCTTGTACCTGGGCAGAGAACGCCATAGGAGGAGACTCACAACCTGACAAAGAGGTTTCACTTGAAATTCCTGAGCGCAAACCTCGCTCGCCGTCCCAGTGCTTCCTCTTCACAGCAAACACTCAATAGGTTTAAAAGGCAATTTACAGATTGGGAGGAAACATTTGCAAACCATAAATCTGGAAAAGGGTTAACCACCAAACTACATAAAGAACTCCTAGAGACCAATGAGCAAATTCTCCAACTGAAAAATAGGCGAAGGTGGGGCACCTGGGTGGCTCAGCTGGTTAAGTGGCTGATTTTGGCTCAGGTCATGATCTCACAGTTCATGAGTTCGAGCCCCATGTTGGGCTCTGTGCTGACCACTAGCTCAGAGTCTGGAGCCTGTTTCAGATTCTGTGTCTCTCCTTCTCTCTGCCCTCCCCTGCTCACCCTCTGTCTGTCTCTCGAAAATAAATAAAACATTAAATAAAAAAAGAAAGAAAAATAGGCAAAGGACCTGAGTACACACTTTTCCAAAGACATACAGATGGCCAGTAGTATATGAAAAGGCACCCAGCATCATCAGGGAAATGCTAGTCTAAACCAGACTGGGATAACGCCTCACACCTGTTAGGGCGGCTATGCTAAGAAAGGCGAGAGAGAACATGTGTTGGCGAGGAGGTGGAGAAACGGGAAGCCTCGTGTGCTGTTAGTGGGAATGTAAATTGGTGCAGCCGCCAGGGAAACAGTCCGGAAGTTCCTCAAGGTATTAAGAGTAGCACTACCATGGGGTCCTCCAACCCTACTCCTGGGTACACACACGAAGGAAATGAAATCTCTGAGAGACAAGGTAGCATCATTCACAGTAGCTGAGATATGGGAACAACCTACCTTCAGTGGACGAGTGGATAAAGACGGGTGGTGTAGGTATGCATATAAGGGAATCTTATTCAGTCATGAAAACCGAGGAAATCCCGCCACGTGCAACAAGGCAGATAATCTGGAGGGTGCGATGCTAAGTGCAGGAAGCCAGATGGAGAATGACAAATACTGTACGGTGTCACTTATATGTGCAATCTTAAAAAATAAATAAATGCCCATTTCATGGAAGCAGAGAGTGGAATGGTGGTCACCAGGAGTGGGGAGGGGGAATAAGGAGGTGGGAGGTCAAAGGGTACAAACTTTCAGTTATAAGAAGAGTAAGTTCTGAGGTTTTATTTATATCTTGGTGCCTAGAGCTAATAATGTGGTATCGTGTGGTTGAAAGTTGCCCAGAGGTGCACCTGGGGGCTCCGTCGGTGAAGCCCCCAACTCTTGATTTCGGCTCAGGTCATGATCTCATGGTTCTTGAGTTCGAGCCCTGCGTCGGGCTCTGCACTGACAGTGTGGAGCCTGCTTGGGATTCTCTTTCTCTCTCCCTCTCTCTCTGCCCCTCCCCTGCTCGTTCTCTCTCTTTCTCTCAAAATAAATAAATAAACATTTTTAAAAATTAAAAAAAAATAAAGTTTCTGAGAGTAGACCTTAGGCGTTGTCCTTACACATACATGAGAGAGTTGACTGTGAGTGATGCGTGTGTAATAACCTCGATCCTGGTTTTCATTCCACAACATGTATGTAGATCAGCCTACCACACTGTACACTTTAAACATGTACGACGATTGTCAATTATTTCTCAGTAAAGTAAAAAGACCCCTCAAAACCAAAACAACACGCTTGTTGGCCAGACGTGGCCAAGTGACCGAGTGCAGGTCACTGTGAGTGGCCAGAAGAGAGGGGTACAATATCCGAGCAAGCCCTGTGGCAGAGGAGACTAACTGTTCCCCCCAATCCACCCTGTCTTTCTTCATTTTAGCAGCAGAAATTCCTTTGTTTTAGCTGGATACGTGGCCATTCAGCTAATGATGACATTTCCCGGCTTCCCTTATAAGGGAAGGGGTCATGTGACTAAATTCCGGCCAACGGGCCCCTCTGTCAAGGTCGTCATGGCCAGTCCACCCACGCCCTATCCCCCAGACCAGCCAGGAGGGAGATGGAGCCAGGGCTGGAGGGAGTTGGATGGTGCAAGAAGAGAGAGGAACAACATGGAGGTCAAGGGGCCCCAGTTCCCTTGCACGCACCCCGGGAGGGGAGCACCCGAGCCCAGCGGGGGAAGCCACGGGCCTGGCATCTCAGTAAGTTGTGAATCTCAAAGAACTGTTCTGTAACATCAATAATAACAAAACAAATTTCAAGCCACCATGCTAAGGAGAAGATCTCATTATCTTTGTATTGTCTCTAGAGAAAAGGATCCTGTGAAATTATTGTCATAAGAAAAGACCATGTATCAAAAATGTGGTAAAACAAGGAGAACAGAGAAGGGTCCGGCAGATAATAGCAACACGACTGATAACGAGTTGTTCTTCCGGAGTGGGGGGTATTTGTGCATCTGCCAGCTTTTTTTAACATGCCTGTTTTATGGCGATCTCTTTGCTTTAAAAAAATATTCTTGGGGTGCCTGGGTGGCTCAGTCGGTTAAGCGTCTGACTTTGGCTCAGGTCATGATCTCACAGTTCATGGGTTCGAGCCCCGCGTTGGGCTCTGTGCTGACCACTAGTTCAGAGTCTGGCGCCTGTTTCGGATTCTGTGTCTCCCTCTCTCTCTGACCCTCCCCTGCTCACATTGTCTCTCTCTCTCTGAAATAAATTTAAAAACATTAAAAAATTTTTAAAAAAAAGAAATATTCTCCAAAACTAAATATTCTTTTTTTTTTTTTTTTTCCTAGGAGAGAGAGAGAGACAGCGTGAGCAGGGGAGGGTCAGAGAGAGAGGGAGTCACAGACTGAAACAGGCTCCAGGCTCTGAGCTGGCAGTCAGCACAGAGCCCGACGTGGGGCCTGAACCCACGAACTGCGAGATCATGACCCAAGCAAAAGTCGGACACTTAACCAACTAAGCCACCCAGGCGCCCCCAAAACTAAATGTTATTTAGTTTTGGAACCATAGTTTATAAAACTGTTATCTGTTGGTTGGCTGGTTGGTTGGTTCAAATAAGAGTCCCTGAAATTGGATCAACCTGGGATAGGAGAGGAGTTTCGAGCTCAGTGTCCTCAGGTCCCTGGAGCTGCAGTTTGAGAACCTCCCCTGGCCCTTCCCCCCTCCACCAGCTGCCCCCAGGGTCCCACAGAAATGGCCACACCCTGGAGCTCAGAAGTGGCAGTCACAGGAGGCTCTGGTGACAATCTGTGGTTCACCAGGCCGGCAGGGAGATTTCCTCCAAAACGTGTCTATAGTCGTGTCCATGCATCAGAGAGCCCCTTACATTTTCCTCCAGCAAATGACTCCTCCATTTCACCCCCAGCCCTGGTTTCTGGGGCCAGGGTGAGCTAAGGCTAACCGGTAAGTCTTGTATCTATGTTTGTGACATTGCCTTCTCAATTATTTGCCCTCTTTAGGAGTAGGGTAGGGGAATGGCCAGAAGAATCCAGAATTCATCTAGGCTCATTAAAGGAGACGGTCAAGAGAAGAAACAAACAAACAAGCAAACAAACACCACCACCCAGATCGTCGGGGCTGTTTGGGCCACATCGCCATTCAATGCTTTCTCACTCATATCGCCATTCAATGCTTTCTTACTCCCCGCAGCGGTTGGAAAGCTTTTACACAGAAGCTGAAACTGACCAGGCATAAGCGACAAGGGGATTTGCGCTCGGAAGGTCACAGGTCGGTCTGGCTGGAGGCTCTCCTTCCAGCAGTGACTCTGGCTGCCACGTCCAGGTTCACAGGCGCTGGGAACGTTAGCAAACACATTCTAGCATTTTGCTGGTTCCCATTGGGTTAAGTGTCCATTTCTGAGCAAGTCCTGGTGGGCGGCGAGTATAAGCACAAGTTAGCTTACATCAGGCAGGAGCTGGACATGAGGGCGTATTAATGTTCCAGGGCTGCCCTTATAAAGTACCACAGACTGGTGACTTCAAACAACTGGAATTTGTGGAGGCTGGAAGTCTGAAACCAAGGGTCAGCAGGGCCGAGTTCCCTCTGAAGGGTCTCAGAACAACCCTTCCTTGCCTCTCCCAGCGCCTGCTGGCTGTCCCTGAGGCCTGGCGGTCCCTGTCGCTGCGTCCTCCCCTCCCTCCCCCCCCCCCCCCGCTGTGTCTCTGTTTTAAATTTCCCTCTTCTTAGTTCTTAGGAGGTGAGCCTTGTCAGACTTCAGCTCAGGTCATGGTCTCTCGGTTTGCAAGTTCGAGCTCCGCATCGGGCTCTGTGCTGACAGCTCGGAGCCTGGAATCTGCTTCGGATTCTGTGTCTCTTCCTCTCTCTGCCCCTCCTCTGCTCAAGCTCTGTCTCTCTCAAAAATAAATAAACATTTAAAATTTTTTAAAAAAATAAAAAAATAAATTTCCCTCTTCTTAGAAGGCCATAGTCGGTGGATTGAAAGTCTACCTAAATGAAGCATGACCTCATCTTACCTTGATTATTTCAGCAAAGATATACTTCTCTCTTTCTTTTATAAAGATTGTTTTATTTTTAGAGAGAGAGACAGAGACAGAGACAGAGAGACAGAGAGAGAATCCCAAGCAGGCTCCATGCTCAGCATGGAGTCCAATGCAGGGCTTGATTCCAAGACCCTGGAATCACGACCTGAGCTGAAATCGAGAGTTGGATGCTCCACCAACTAAGCCACCCTGGGGCCCCAGCAAAGACCTATTTCCAAATAAAGTCCCATTCACAGGTCCTGGGTGGACATGAGTTTTGAGGGGATGCTATTCAACCCAGTCAAGGAGTTAATCACCCCAAACCCTATGGCTGAGAGGGGACAAGGTGAACACCTCAAAGGAAAATCAGGGTCCCCCTGGCGTGAGAAGAGGACTCGATGCTGGTTACCACTTAGCACGCTTCTCCATGCCATGCCAGCCACGTGTGTGTCCAGTCCTACTTACACACCCCGGCGGATGGGGGGATCACTGCTGAATCAGGTAGTCTGTTGCACACGTAGGTGATCTTCGGGGGTGACCTGCCCTGGTGTTCACCATAGCTTTTATTTACCACCTTGGTTTTTATTTGATCAAGGATCAGGGGCTTCCCTGGCACAAAGCTGATCTAAAGAAGTTGCAGAGGGGAGGGGTGGGGGTGCCAATGAGGTACATAGAAAAGAGGTGACCTGGTCAAGAGGGGGGCCCACAAAGTGGACAATGTGTGAGGCAAGAGGCCCAGGTTTGAGGTTCTGCCTCAGCTCCTCGCCAGTTTTGTGACCTTGGACAAGTGATTTTTGCCTCTGTGAGCCTCAGTTTCCACATCTGTAAAATGGAGGTGGCTCAGAGGCTTGCTGGACAAACAGAAATGCCAGATAGGAAGTTACTTTCCAAGCTGTGAAGGTCTGGGCACCCACACAAAGTGGGGATCCTGCAAAGCTTTCCCCTCAGAAGTGGGCGGGGTGTCCTGCCCCACCCAAGGGTGCCCCCAGCTCCTGCTCTGACCCAGGGCCAGACTCAGTTTCCATGATGGTTCACTTTGCTCTCCAGCACAAATAACTTTTCCAAGCGGCGTAGGAGGAGGCTGGGATTTCGACGAGACACACAACTTTCACAGAGTCGTGCTTTGAGAGTGTTTCTAAACCGTCACGTGCTGGGTCCTGTCCAGGGCACAAAAGAATTATCATGGATGGCTTGGTATGCAGTTTTGGAGTTTTTCCACCTGGTGAACTTTTGAAGTGGAAAAGCTGACATTTTGCTTTTAACTGATCTTCCCAAGGTGTGAAGAGTCCCGGGTAGGTTATTACGTTGAAAGTTTCATATTTTAAATAAAACAACGTTAATTAAATTTAGTTTTTTTTAAAAATGTTTTATTTATTTCTGAGAGAGGAAGACAGCGTGAGCAGGGGAGGGTCAGAGAGAGAGGGAGACACAGAATCCAAAACAGGCTCCAGGCTCTGAGCTGTCAGCACAGAACTCGATGTGGGGCTCGAACCCACGAACCGTGAGATCATGACTTGAGCCGAAGTGGGACGCTTAACCGACTGAACCACCCAGGCTCCCCATAATTAAATTTAGTTTTTAAGAATTATTTTATTTAGTGTTATGAAGGGAGGCACCCCAGAATATTATACAAAAAGTTATATTCATGGGAATCTTTCTTTTTTATTATGACACTTGATAATCTTTAACAATGTTGCACATAGAGTCCATACCTTCCACAGTCTGTGAATGTGAGTTTCCCACTGGATTGGGCACTTTGTACCAACTGGCTCAGGTCTTCCCGACGATGCCATCCCAGCTTTCCTGAACTGGACACGCTGGACTGGTGGTTACTAAGATATGATCCCCAAAGTTTGCTCAGCCCTGTTGTTATTCGCGCAGCAATAAATATGACGTCTATTTCTAAAGTGATCAATACAATGTTAATATCCAAAGCAATAGAGAGACTTTTAAAGCCTCCAATCACACGTAGAAGATAAATACAACGTGTTATGCGCTTCCTCGATTAGATGGATGGACACCTACCCAGTTACAGAACCATTGGTGACACAGCTTTAGGGATGCCAAAAATGACTATAAAGTGGGCATTTGTCTCTTCAACTTTCCAAAAGACAAAGGCGAACTTGATGCCAAATGCCCACTCTTGTCTGAACGCTGCAGCCACGCTGTGCACACAAATTCTCTATTGTTCATGGAATTCACCACAATACTCACAATGTTTATCTCCCTAGATAGTAGAATAAGAGGGGATTTTAATATGGCTAATTATGCTTCTCTGCATTGTCAGACACTTCAAGAATAACCATATGAAAATTTGTAATAAAAATGTAAAAGAAACTCAAAATACTACAAATTCTAAGATCAAAGTGAAGCCATGGTAGATTCAGTTTATGTTTGGCAAACATTCACTCCCTGCCCACTCTCAGTGCTGTGTGTTTTTCAGCCTAATGCTCTGGGAGGTTGGGTTTGGTCATGTGATGTGCTCTGGCCAAAAGGAGGTGAGCTGAAGCCACAAGGCACCAGTTCTCAGCCTAGGGATTGAGAGGTATTGGGTGTTTCCTCTCTCTCATAATGGGCTTGTTCCAGCCCATCTTGCTTGATTGCAGAATGAGAAACCTGTTACAGACCTGAACCTGACCTGAGGCAAGGCTGTGCCAGCCGACTCAAACATCTGAAAGCAAAAAAGAAACATTAAGATTTCTGGGATTGTTTGTTATGCAGCAAGTACTGACTAATACAGAGTCCAAACAGGTAGCAAGTGTTTTTATGTCACTCACTGAGTCTACCCTGGCCATGCCCAAAAGCCCTAAGATAAAATAATAATATAGCCGTTGTTCTCCAAAATAGAAAATCCTTGGGGCACCCAGGTGGCTCGGTCAGTTAAGCGACCAGCTCTTGAATTCAGCTCAGGTCATGATCTCAGGGTTGTGAGATCAAGCCCTGAGATGGGCTCTGCGCTGGGCAGTAGAGCTTGCTTATGATTCTCTCTGCCTCTCCCTCTGCCCCTCTCCCCCACTCATGTTCTCTCTCTCTTAAAGGAAAAAAAGAAAAAGAAAATCTTGAAAAATATGGAGAAAACAAAAAACAACCCATACCTACCACTCAAGTATAGCCAGTAACAGCATCTTGGTGCACATGCCTTCAATCTCTTATCTCTGAAGACAAATGACGCCAGTTAGATTAGGAAGATACATAAAAAGCAACCTTGTCCTTTGAATGGTTCGGATGAGAACCTTGGGGGCATCCCTGACGGCTCTTTTTGTCTCCTCCGTCTGGTCTGCCCGCAAATCCTATAGGCCCTACAGAGCTCGGCCTTTCTCTTTGTCCCCTCTGTCACCATCACCACCACCGCCACCTGTCACCTAGAGTACACACTCAGCCTCCCGTCCTTGGCTCTCTCCATACCGTTCATTGGGAATGTACACAGGGCGGGTACTTGCGTGGCCCACCCCCTTGCTTCCCCGTGTCTGAGATTCAAAAGTCACTTTCTCAGGAAAGCCTTCCCTGGCTCTGTACTTACACACACACACACACGCACACACACGTACACATGCACACACTGATACTTCACATTCCTCCTTCCCTGCTTTACTGTCCGAGATACCATATACCTGAGTTCTCACGTACTCATTCATGTCTTAACCACACCCCCTGCTAGAATGTAGGCCCCACAAGAGCAGGCCTCTTTGTTTCATTTACCACCGGAGATTCCGTGTCTAGAACAGTGCCTGGCACATAAGTAGACGCTCAGTGAATATTTGTTGAATGAGTGACTAAATGAGTGAATGGTGAAAGTATGTAGAATGTTTCAGAGACATAATAGAGGGAACAGCACCACAGAGGTTAAAGAATTTGTATACACTGGAAAAAGTTGATAAAACTTTTTAAAGGGGGGGGGGCGCCTGGGTGGCTCAGTCGGTTAAGCGTCTCACTTTGGCTCAGGTCATGATCTCATGGTCCGTGGGTTTGAGCCCCACATGGGGCTCTGTGCTGCCAGCACAGAGCCTGGAGCCTACTGGAGCCTGGAGCCTACTTCTCCCTGTCTCTCTGCCCCTCTCCCGCTCATGCTCTGTCTCTCAAAAATAAACATTAAAAAAATAATAATAAAACAAAAAACTTTTTTTAAAATTTTTATTTATTTCTAGGAGAGAGAGAGATAGACAGCGTGGACAGGGGAGGGTCAGAGAGAGAGGGAGACACAGACTGAAACAGGCTCCAGGCTCTGAGCTGGCAGTCAGCACAGAGCCCGACGCGGGGCTCGAACCCACGAACCGCGAGATCATGACCTAAGTGAAAGTCGGACGCTTAACCGACTAAGCCACCCAGGCGCCCCTAAAACAAAAAACTTTTTAAATGGAAGGTAAATGTACAAAGTAATAAAGGCCACTGGTAGAACAAACAATAATATAATCACTAAAAGCAAGGAGGTTAAAGGAAGAAGCGGTAGTGGAGAGAATGTATTGAGAAGAGAATTCCTTATCTCTCTTGTCACTGGAAATTTTTTGGGGTCAATAATTTAAGAAACAGCATTCTACATTTATTCCTTAAAGCAGAGGCCCTCAGTTGTACTCTACGCAGTTCAGACATTGCTTTAAAAATTGTCGAATTAGTTGCCAAGTTTTGAAATTTGGGATATTTCATATATAGAAGAGCTCGGTTTCTCTTAAAAAAAGATCTGGCTACGCTGGGCCTGCATTCTGGAGTCCAGCCACCAGGTGGCGCAGAGTAGCAGCCCCTCCCATTACATGCGGCTTGAATCCTTAGTTTGCTGTAGATTCTCCGGGTTTTTCATTCCTGGTGTAAATATTTAATGGTAAGAAACTAAGAAAAATAGAAGCAAGCAATTCTAACAGTAGTTCCCTCAAATCAGTAGGGCCTAGGAGCATTGAAAAGATGGGAAAGATGAGTAGATCATTTAGAACTTTGTACGCTCGGAGAGCATTTATATACGAAGTCAGGTACACGTGCCTTGTTTGTATAATGAAGGCACCAATTAGGTTTCAAAAACTACTGAAAAATACATTTTGTTTTTCTTTAGAAAAATGGCAAAGGACTGAAAAATATAAAGATCAAGAATAAAAACTGCCTGTGCCCTGCCAGTTCCTAACAGCATTTTGGTATATTTTCACCTAATCTTTTATCTATTGTGATAAATCAGGCTGGTTAGAAACAAAGACAGACATCTGGATAGGTGGATATTTCCACATCATTGAGACCACACTGTGTATAAAACGTTGTGACATTTGCCATTTTAGACTGCTGAGTATTTCACATGAGGCTGAATTCATATACATCTTGCCTTTGCCAATGTTAAAAACTGTATCAGCAATTTCTCCCAGCATCTGGCTTTTTCTCGACTTCTGAGTGTGTAGAAAATTGAATTATGCGCGTACCAAGTCAACATTCCAGTTTTCCTGGCAAAGACCTAGCCTGCCAGTGGAAACAGAGTGTTTTCATTTTCCTTCTCTCTCCCCATCGTTCCAAGCTTTTCTGGTTTCTCTGTGTGCATATTTCCCCTCTGGATTTGGCACCGTGAGGCTGCTAAGTTCTTCCAGATTTAGGGTCCAATGCCATCCTAAATCTTTGGGTTTGACAGGCTGGGTCGGCGGTTTCTGAGATATGAACCAAAAAACTTTCTTGGAGGCTGTCTGCCAATCACAGGACAACCCATGAGGTGAGAATTTGGCACTTACCACTGAATTTGGAAGCCAGAGTCCACTGCCTTCTGCCTGAAATGTACCTGCACGGTGTTGGGCACAAAGTAAGTTCCCACTAGGTCCTTGACGGTGGAAACCAGATCAGGTAGCTCTTGGCAAGAGATGTGACAGATTCGCTCCCAATGCACTGCCCTTTTTACCAACATCCTCCGATCTGACCTGCACTTAAGGCTTTCTGACCGTGTGACACCAATGGCCAGACTAACTTCTCTGATCCCACCGTGGGTTAATTGTTGAAGACAATCGCAATGTGCCCCCCACATCAGCACCTGAGATTTCCAGGCTTCCAGGCCTTTCTGTACGGATCTGAAGCCTCCAAGGGTCACTGCATCTTCGAGCTTGCTCTCGGCGCTTGTGTCACCGGCCACGGAAAGAGCGGAGGTCAGCAGGTGCATCGGCAGCTCTCCTTTCCCTCCCCCTGCCCACCCACCCACACTCCTGGTCTGCAGGATGTGCGGGGCAGTTCCCGTGGCTTTCTGCTCACTTCTAGATAATGGTAGACAGCAATATGACGGTGAGAACAGTCAAGTGTAACAACCATGTAGACTCAGCAACGAACATGTCACCTTACATGCAGGTTCTGAATTTCATTCGTGTCACACCTCTCCCCTACCCCACTCTTCCTTCTTATCCTCCCCACCCCCCACCTGGCCGCGAGGAAGTTAAGGGGCATGAAAGCCTCCTCGAGTGGCCGGTGCTGTTAGGATGTGGCATCGTGCTTTCTGGACTCGGTGGTGTCTGCAGTGGATTTCTTTTGTTATTAGTGTGTGTGTGTCTGTGTGTCTCTGTGTGTGTGTCTGTATGTGTCTGTGTGTCTCTGTGTCTGTATGCGTGCGTGTGTGTGTGTTTGTGTACACGTGTGTGTGGTTCTTGGCAGCGCCACCCACTGGGAGCCTCTGAATGAGCCTCCTTAAAAGCAGGGGATGTGTCTCCTCTGACTGGCCACTTTCCATTTGGCCTGCAGACCCTTGGCATCCTGGGGTCCGGCGCCTTCCCTTCCCATTTCCAGGTGGGCATCCACTGGGCCTCCCAAGGGACCCCAGCCCAGCTGCCTCCGCGGGACTCAGAACCGGTTCCTGGAAGAAACTCACACCTTTGACCCCCTCGAGGGCTACTTCCGGTTGCGGCTGGCGGTAATCCATCTCCCTGCAGAGGCTGAGCGCCCGCCATCTCTGTCTCCTAGACTTCTCTAGGCCTGGGTCTGGCACTTCAGGAGACTGGAGGTGCACAGCAGTGTCCAAAGCAGCATCTCCCCGGGTCGGTCCTCTCTTTCAGCTTCTCCCACCTCCTCGAGGTCGGCCCTGAGCTAGGGGTCTCAAAGCCGATATCCAGCATCCTCTTTGCAATTCCGGCCCAGGCGGAGGGAAGGGCACTTGCTACCCACCGGGTGACTCCTGGCCTCTGGGGTTTCCGCCAGACTGAAGGCAGGAAGAGTCCCCTTCTCACACCCCCCTTGCTTTTATTTCTTTCAACACTTGTTTTCAGCTGTCATCTCCCGCCCGGATCAACTCCAGTATGGAAAACCAGCTACATTTTCTTTTCGTTCCCTTGCCCCTTCTGACAGCCCCACTCCTACAAGGCGGAGCCCACGCTGTTCTGCGAAGGATGGAGTCGCAGGAGGGAGCGGGG
This sequence comes from Crocuta crocuta, assembly GCF_008692635.1. Taxonomy (NCBI): domain Eukaryota; kingdom Metazoa; phylum Chordata; class Mammalia; order Carnivora; family Hyaenidae; genus Crocuta; species Crocuta crocuta. The sequence continues at coordinate 1,342,415 of NW_027527548.1, read as the reverse complement.
GTGGTTCGGACACCGCCCACTTCTATTCACCCTCCTGTTCTCATTGGGGCCCATCTTGCCTGGCCAATGAGGGCATTGCAGCCCCTACCTCCCCAGCTACAGCGATTGGCTCCAGAGTGGGGGCGTGGCCAAGGCTAAGCCAATCAGAGCCAAGGTACTGCCCGCTGGGAATGACTCTCAAGTCTCCTGAGACCGCGTTTCTCACTCGATTGCTGAGCGGGTAGGATGGAGCCTAGAGCCGGGTCTTGGCTTCCTGAGACCCAGGGAGGGCCTGGCTGCGAATGCGGCCATCGCGGAAGGCCGGGTGAAGAGAAGGAGCATTTTAGCCATGAGCCCACGAATCTCTTTGTGTTCATTTAAGCCAGTTCATGTTCTCTTTTTCTTTCACTTGCAATCCGGGGACCCGGCTGATTCAGAAAGAGGAAGCATCACATCCCAGGAGGAAACATGATTAAGCATTTCGTCTGAAACAGCCCTAGTCTTAAATGTCTCCTAACGGGGGCGCCTGGGCGGCTCAGTCGGTGAAGCTTTGGACTTCGGCTCAGGTCATGATCTCATGGTTCCCGAGTTCAAGCCCCACATCAGGCTTGGTGCTGACACCCTGGAGCCTGCCTGCTTGGGATTCTCTCCTACCNCAGTGCTGAGCTGTTAGCAAGGAGCCTGGTTTGGATTCTCTCTCTCTCCTACTCTCTGTCTCTCTCCCACTCTCGTGTGCTCTCTCTCAAAATAAATAAATTAACTTAAAAAAAAAATAAATGGAATTAAGTATCTCCTAGCTTAACTCCCATCAAGAATTTCATTAGGCCTGGGTGGCTCAGTCGGTTGGGGGCCAGACTCCCGCTCAGGTCATGATCTCACAGTTGGTGAGTTCAAGTCCCAAGCTCTCCTGACAGCTCAGAGCCTGGAGCCTGCTTTGGATTCTGTCTCTCCCCCTCTCTCTGCCCCTCCCTCGCTCTTGCTCTCTCTCTCTCTCTCACTCTCTCAAAAATAAAATAAACATTTAAAAATTTTTCATTAATTTATGCAGTCAGCAAATATCTCTGAAGCACCTCAGTTTACCCGACACCCCCAAGTAACTGTTACCATTCAGATGGTATAGGGAAGGAAGGTCAGATTTCGGCAAGGACACGAGACCCGTGCAATGTCACACGCTGGAATGTCAGAGCTGGAGCTTTGCCACCGTGTGCGTCTGACTGCAAGCCCTGTTTTCCCATCAGGCTGTACTGACTGCTCCAAGAGGTGCGGGCGCTGCCAGCCAATGCCTGCTTGCTTGCTGGATCACATCCCGGGAACGAGCTCCCAGAGCAGCAGGGCACAAGCTGTACCACCCGCAGCAGGTTGGCAAGACCTGTCAAGGCAGGGTGGGCAGCAGCCCCTCTGCCTCCTAGGGACCCTTGAAATCATGGCTTTGCGGTCCAGTGAGTCTGACTCACCCTGGAGTCTCTCACGTGGCTTAACACAATGCCTCACATCCAGGAGGCGCTCGATCAGAGTTTACTGAGTGAAGGAAATAATGGGGAAAATGTCTGCCCAGCAACCGGTGCCAGTGCTATGACTCAAACGGTGCAGATCGTCCCCTGGAAAGGACAGCATGCACATGCAGTTCTATGTCTAAGAATCTACCCTGCAGATACATTTTCACATAGACTCCTATCAAGGCCGCATCACAAGGTTGGGCAGGTTGTGCACTGCCCAACACTGAGAGGCAGCTTTCGCACCACGGGAGATGGTGGAAGAGGGAGATCGCTTTTCACTGTCTACCTTTGTGTGCTGTGTCAATTCTTTTCTTTTTAGCATAGTCATACATAACTTATTCCGAAGGAAAACTTTATATGAGAACTGAGGTGGTGTTTAAATTTCTTAATGCATTGCTTGGCACGTCGGCCATTCTGAATTATTATCCTTGTTACTGTTTTAAAAGAAAACGCTACATGTTATTACACGACAGAGACACACGAGGGCGCGCCAGGCATCTATTGAAGGGTTTCGTAGCATCAGTTACCTGCTGGAGGCTACAAAGGCTATATAATTCGGAGAGTGCAGGGGTGGGGGAGAAAATCCTGGGAGTCTCCTACGACAAGGGTGATTCTTGGCTCCATCTTGGTTCAGTGGGCCAGCCTTGTCAGTGCAATGCCAGGGCTCATTTCCCGAGTGCTTCCCTGCTGGGAATCAGGGGGAGAGTCCACTGTCCATGGTCACGGGGAGGGGAGCCAGGGGGAGAGTCCACTGTCCATGGTCACGGGGAGGGGAGCCAGGGGGAGAGTCCACTGTCCATGGTCACGGGGAGGGGAGCTACTGTAGCTGGAGCAGCCCTGGAGAGGTCCTCCTACACCCAGACCTTAGTGTTCTCATCTACGCAGGAGGGGTAATAAAACCCACCTTGCTGGGCTGCTGTGAGGATTGAGCAGGAACTTTCAGAGACTCTTGGTAGTGAAAAAACTGGAAAGAAAAAAAAAAAAAACAGAAGTAAGAAAGAAAAAATGCCCAAAACAGAGTCACCAAAAGTGAAGTCATTTTTACAAGATCAGATTTTAAAACTCATGCCTTTAATACACACACACACACACACACACTCTCAATAATATTAGGTAGAGGCAGAGACGGTGGGATTCATTTAAAAATAGTCACTGATGAGGTCTGACAGGGGACCCAAGGTTAATGATTTTCTCTGATTTCTTCTGCTATCAATTCAATGCTGGCGGCGCTCCTCTGTGACTTGGGGAGAACCTTATTTAAAGATAACACAAAAAATCCTTCTCCAGTGCCTGTGGCAGACAGATTGCTTCTCTGCTCGACAGCTGCCCTCCCTTTCTGCCCTTACCACTTTGTTCCAGCACGGAGCAGATGGCAGTGTGCTCAGTGGAGAGATGAGTTACCCCCAGTCCCAGAGGGTGAGCTGAAATGGATCTAAACCATTCCCTTTTGCTGGCAACAGCTTTATTATTGGGCATATGTTCTGGTTCTGGCCAATGAGAAGTAAGTGGGTGTCTCCTGGAGGCTTCTGGGAGAGATTCTCCTGTGTGATAAGACAAAGGCCTTGAGAAAGTTCTCTTCTGTCTGTCCTGTCTTTGGACATTGTCAGAAATATCCGGAGCTGCAGCAGCCATCTTGTGACCATGAGGAAAAGATCAAGAGAATTGCAGAAGCCTGTATCCTCATGTCCGACAAAACGGGGCTGTTGAATCCACCAACCCTGGGACCATCTGATTCAGGGCTTCTTGTTATATGATATGCTTTCTAGAAAACGTATAGCCCAAACCTCTTGTGGATGCTATGTTACTTGCAGCCAAAATCACCTCTGATGATACAAAGCTCATTATGAACAGACTGAGGCGATGCCAAATGCCTTCTTGGGCAGGATGCAAGACTTTGCATTTCGAACGAGCTCGGAGAACCCCATTTTGTGCAACATTTACCTCAGCTGGGTCTTAGCTGGAACGGGAGCCTGCAGGCCGAGGAAAGCCCAGGAGGGAGGCAGATGTGTTTCTAGTCTCATCTCGGTCCCGTGCTGGCCACGTGACCTCGGGCAGTGAGTCGGTCTCTTTGCACAACTTCCGCATCTGATAAAAGAACTCCTGGGGGCTCCTGGGTGGCTTAGTCGGTTGAGCGTCCAACTTTCGCTTAGGTCATGATCTCACGGTTCGTGGGTTCAAGCCCCGCGTCGGGCTCTGTGCTGACTGCCAGCTCGGAGCCTGGAGCCTGTTTCAGTCTGTGACTCCCTCTCTCTCTGACCCTCCCCTGCTCACGCTGTCTCTCTCTCTCTCTCCTAGAAATAAGTAAAACATTTTAAAAAAGAAAAAAGAACTCCTGGCTTTCCCCTCAATATTGCTTCTCCACAGCCCCCCACAATATGTGACAGCTCCAATCTTCCAGAAGGTCGGACCCCAGGACTTGAATCACCCGTGTGGGCTCTTGTTCACCCACACCTCACACTCAGTCCGTCAGAAAAATCTGTTGGCTCTGCTTTGAAGGTGCGCCCAGAATCGGACCACTTCCCACCACCTCCATTGCCAACACCCCGGTCCAGGCTAGCGTCATTTCCTTCCTGGACCATGGTGGCCACCTCCCCACCGGTCCCCGCGTCCATCCTCACCCCTAATGCTCTGTGCAGTCGAACAAAGAAGCATCGTGTCCCTCCTCCGCTCAGAACCCCCCCTCCCCCCCACTTCCTACCTCAGAGGAAGAGGAAGAGCTGAAATCCTGCAGTGACCTTCAAGGCTCGTGGAAATCTGACCTCAGCTCACCCTACACTGCACATACTCTGCTCCAGCCACACTGGCCTCCTTCCTCTTCCTCAAGTGCACCAAGCAGGCTCCTGCCACCTACCTGGAACCGTCTTCTCCAGATAGTCACCTAGCTGCCTCCCTCACCTCCTCCTGGCTTCTGCTCAAAGGTCACCTCCTCAGTGAGGCCCGCCCTGATTGCTCACCTAATAACCTGCCCCTCTAACTTCTGCTCCCCCGACATTGCCTTCTCCTGCCCCATATCCTGTCCCACTGGGTGTATATTTGTGGCCTGTTTGTTTCTTTTCTCTGTCACTATTAAGAGGCAATCTCTACAACAACAGGGTCCATACCTGTTGTTTTATTTATTTTCACATACAGTAAAATTCACTCCTTTGGTGGTAGAATCCTACGAGTTTTGCTACATACGGTCGTATAACCACCACCCCAATCCAGCTGCAAAGCTGTTCCATCACCTCCAGAAACATCTGCGCTTGGCCAACTCCTCCTTCCACCCCACCCACTGGAAATCACCGACCTGTTCTCTGCCCCTCAAATCTTGTCTTTTCTAGAAGCCCACAGAAAGGAGCCGTACAGTCTGTGGCCTTTTGAGACTGGCTGCTTTCACTCAGCATCGTGCCTTTGAGATTCATGCGTGTCGTTGCTTTCATCTGTGGTCTATTCCTTTCGTGTTGTTGAACTTCGGCCCCGGCAAACGGCTGCTGTTCGTGGCTTCCCCAGGTGAGGGCATCTGGGCTGGTTCGCGTTTAGGATGATGGTGAATAAGCTTCCCTCCGCGGTCACGAACGTAGGGCTGTCATTTCTGCAGGTTAAACACCCAGAGTGGGATCGCTGGGTCGTATGGTAAGTGTGGGTTTAGCCTCGGAAGAGACTGCAGACCGCCGTCCAGAGCGCCTGCACCACCTCCCACCCCCACCAGCACGGCAGGGGGCCAGTGGCCGCTCTGCGTCCCCACACCTGTTACGTTCTCACCGTTGTGTCTCCACTACCCGGCACAGAGGCTGGCGCACAGTAGGCGCTCTACGAGCATGCACACAGTAGGTGCTCCACGAGTATCTGCTGAATGAGTGATAAATGGCTGAGCCGGAAGCCGTCACACCGGGTGGTTATCAGGATCTAGTGGGTAAGGTTTGTAAAGCGCGTGGCACGGCGCCTGGCCCTTACATGCGCTCAGGACCTGAAGGTCACTGTTGTCCCCAGGGGCAGAGTCCCCAGCTCCACAGGACAAGGTCCCCAGCTCACCCACCTCCTCTGTTCTGATCTCTGGCTCCCTGAGCTCCAGGCTTTGGGGACAGAAAGATCTTCTCTCCCCAAGAACTGGAGGTAAA
>NW_027527548.1:1314569-1336777 GCF_008692635.1 Crocuta crocuta | reverse complement strand
GCCAGAACCTCCTGATTCTGGCTCTGCTCCAGCCACGGTGAAGCCCAGGGGGCCTTGGGTCCCCCTGTATTTTCCTTACCTCCACACCAGCGGGTCCACAGGCGAGGAGCGGAGCACCCCTGCTTTCCCAGCTGCCCTGTNTAAACCTGTTTGCAGAGTCTTCTCCCTACCTTTGCTTTTTCCCTGTGACCCGGACCCTTTCTGCTATTGTTTTTCTAGGTTAATCGGACACACTGTCCAATCCCGGCCTGCGGACGGCGCCTAGCGCCACAGGCCCAGCGCAGGGGCCGGGCCTGTCCGGGCAGAGCTGCGCAGCGCACGTGCGGGGCAGGAATGCGAACTAACCGGCGTGGGGCAGCAGCGGCCGCAGTGAGGACGCGGGCCCGCGGGAGTCGTCGGCTTGCTTTCCACCTCTCTCTGCTCTTCTTTCTCCCTCCTGCCTTTCTTATCAGAGCAAATGATGCCTAAATTATTCTTCAATAATTCATGTTGGTATTTCCGAGCCCCTTCTGACAGCAGAAACCTGTAGCGAGTGCGGGGGTGCGAGAATAGACACGGAGAGGGCGGTGGCTCTCAGCCGGGCGACCGTGCCCTCCAGGGGACACCCGGTCATACCTGGAGACCCTCTGGGTTGTCAGGACCAGGGGCGGGGTGCCGCGGCATCTAGGGGCGGGGGCCAGGGCTGCCGCCAGCCTTCCTACAGCCACAGGACAGCCCCTCACAAGGAGGTTCTGGCCCAGAATGTCGGCAGTGCTGAGGCTGAAGAACCCCGATTTCTCACCATCCCATTGCGTGAGAAGAAGATACTGAGGTCCAGAGCAGCCAAGTAACATGTCCAGGGACACACAGGCATGAAAGGTCGGGGCTCTTTGAACTCAGAAAGCCTGTGCCTCCCACTGTTAGAGTTCACGGGCGTGGAAGGTGAGGGCGCTGGGAGGNGGGGGGCTTTCCACAGAGGATGAGGGCAGGGGAGTTTGGAAAGATTCCCAGGGGGATGAGGGAGTCTGTCATGATCCATAGTCTCGCTCACTTCGAATGCACGGAAATCCCGCTTCCGTACTTTGGCGGGACACCTTCCGGTCACCCCCAAATGCTCCGCTGCGGGCCTCTCCTGGGAGCGTCCCTGCAGTACCAGATAATGAGCAGCAGAGGGCGCGAGAGTTCCTTCGCTGCCCTTCCGTTGCTCTCGTTCGTTGTAAAGGAAATAGGTCTGCCTCGGAGAAAATGCGGAAAATACAAAAAAGGCAGAACAAAGAGATCGACGTTGCCCACGTTTTCCCCTCCAGGGGCAGCTAGACGTTTAAATAGTGAGCGTTTTCCTTCCTTTTTCCGAGGCAAAGTTGTTTACGCTTTCTGTTTTGTTAGCCTTCTGGCACAGGTGTGCTCACCCCGGACACGTGAAATTGTAGCCTGGATTCTCACAGCGTGTTATATCAGAAGACGTTTGCATCGTCTAACCAGCTCTTCAAACCACCCGGAGTCGCTGAGTGACGGCCACGGAGCGGGGTGTTTTTAGCCACTGTGTACCAGGCTCTGTAGGCGGGGTCGTAAGCAGCAAGGAGAGTGAGGGCTGCGGAGACAGACAACACCCAGGGCATTTCAGATCTGGAGCACATCACCAGGGCGATGTGTTGGGGAGCCCCTGGGAGGTGGCCCGCGGGACAGTCTTTCAGAGAAGGGGACATCTGAACTGGGACCTGGATGGTGACAAGGAGTCAGCTCGGAGAAGAAGGAACCGCTGGGGGTGCTTTTGATGAGGGAGTGGGGGGCAAGCTGAGGGCAAAGGACAGGCTAACAGCACCCCCCACCCCCAAGGTGGGATCTGTGTGATGCTCCTCGGATGCTCCCAGATACCCAAGAACTAAGGAAAGGAGTTTAGGTGCTTGCCATGGTGGTGTGGGGAACCGAGGCAAATGAAAGATTAAATTCCCTTACTGCCTACGGCCCATTGCCAAGTCCATGAAAGCGGCAGTGACGTCCCTCTGGGAGCTCAGCTGCCTCGATGATGACACTTGGCCAGGAGCACCAGAGGATCNACCTGTAAGGCTACTTTAACATATAAAAATTCCTTTGGAAACTTTCTTTATCTCAACTCCCCCAAGATCCTTGCCAGCAATCATACTCGAAGCGTGTGGCCCCCTGATAGACACCTGAAGGGACTCATGACTAAGGTTTTACTAAACGGTAATAAATGGCATTTTCTTATACAGCCGGCCCCTCAAGGTCCTGGAAATCTTGCTTCCAAAATACCTTAGAGACTTGCTCTATCCCTGACCCCCCACCCCCACCCTGAGGGTATATAATCAGTTGCCCATGGCAACCCCGTGCAGCTCTTTCTGCCCACGGCTCCTGTCCCCGGGCTTTAATAAAATCACCATTTTGGGCCAAAGACGTCTTCTAGAATTCTTTCTTGGCTGTTGGCTCCGGACCAGCCCACCCCAAAACTTCATCCCTTTCACCAGGGACACGCCTGGCATGTTTGAAGAATAAATAGGCTGGGCAGGAGGCACCCGGCTGGAGGCCAGGGAAGGGAGGGCAGTGTGGGCAGCAGCTGGGCCAGGCCGGCCCTGGGGGCGGCAGGGGCGGGGACAGAGGTCTTCACTGTAAGAGCCGTGGGGGCTGGCCTGGGGGCCGGATGCTCGCTGGTGATGTGCTCCTCACACTCTGTTGGGGCAAGGGGGCTGCAGAAGGAGAAAACCTGGGGGCTGGGGCCGTCCTCAGACCAGGTCGGAGCAGTGGACAGAGAGGTGATCAGACTTAGGATGTGCTTTGGGAAAAGATCCCTGGGGCCCGGTGAGGGATGGGATGTGAGGGACAGTAAGGGGTGTCTCTGGGCTTCTCTGTACCTCCAGAGAAGGAAGGCGCCCCTGCTCACCGCTTGTCTCCCTGCAGCCAGGAGCTCACCAGCCTGCGCCCAAGGAGGGCATCTGCTTTTTGGCTTCATAGTGAGAATAAAGGACAAAGTGCTGACAGAGGAAAATAAAGGCTCAAGGCAAGGAATCCTTTGCACTTCACTTTGAAAAACTGTTATTTGCTCGCTCTTTCAGATTGCAAAAATAATGACTACTCCTTGGGGCAACATTTGTAAAATACAGATCTGCACCAAGCAGGGGATAATGAGTCTCCATGATCCCACCAAATAGAGACCCTTAGGCAGTCAAGGAAGGCTCCCTAGAGGAGGTGACCTTTAAGTTGGGATTTAATGGATGAGGAGGAGCCGGCCAAGGGAGGAATTGAGTTTCAACATTTCTTTTAACCTGCGACCATCTCCCTTTCCATGCTTACTGCACTTCTCACCTTCGAGCATAGTTTATGATTTCCCTGTTTATTTTACTTATTGTCTCTTTTCATTGGAATATTTGAGGGCTGTTTTGCTTGCCAAGGAATGCAAAATGCTTAAAACAGGGTCTGGCATGCAGTAGGGGCTTAATAAATCTTTGTTGAATGGATGAAGTCTGCACTCGGTGCAGCTTCAGATTTCTCATTGGCAGTGAGTCCCCAGCGGCCCCAAGGGATCAGTCAGAACAGGCAAAGGAGATCAACCCAGAGGCAGGGATTCAACAAGAGGAATCTTAGCAGTCGAACCGCAGTGAGGCTCCAGCGGAAACCCAGTCCACTGGCTTCTCAATCAGAGTTTGCCCGAAGCCCAAGTTAAACCCATTAGGTAAGCTGGATGATCCTGGGCAAGTCAACGAGGCTCTCTGAGCCTCAGTTTCTCCATCTGGAAAATGGGGCAAGATAAGAGGGGCCTCTTCCCAGCGTTGTTGAGAGGATTAATGGGAGTTCCGAAGGTCGTGGAATACAGAGGAGTTCGGTCTTGAGAATGACTCACTGTGGGTGCAATGCAGGCAGGAAGGCAGCTGAGGTGAATGTGTAGCTCCCCTCCCCCCGCCTTGCCTCTGCCACCATCCTGTGGATCCCCTCCACGCCTCCTACCACACCGGAGAGCAGGCCCTGATGTGTGTCCTGATTGTCTGTCTTGCCCTCACCGCCCCCCCAGGTGGCTGTAACCCCTGAGAATCGGATCTCTCTACTCCGTGGTGCTAAGTGATGCAATGAATGAGCATGGGAGGGAAAGAGGGAATGAATGAATGAATGAATGAATGAATGAATGAGAATGCTGAGAAGCCAGGGAGCGAGAGCGGGGGAGGGGGTGGGGTGGGTGGGGAGGAGGCTGGAGAAGTTGCCCTCCCGAGCCGGTTTCCAAAGTTTCGCCCCGCGGGGGATGCAAGTGTAGGAACAGGGCCCCGGGAACCACACAGCGTCCGTGCGATATCACAGGTTTTTAAACGTGGCCTTAATGTGATTTCTGCGTTTGGGGAGCAATGAAAACCGAGGCGAAGTCGGCTCAGAGCGCACTCCCCGCGTCCATTCCCGCTCTGCTGCTCAACACGGTGTGAGGTCGTGCGGGCCCGCGGGTTAGGAAGGCTGTGCCTCGATGGCCCAGAGAGGTGGCCTGCCGCTGAGCCTCCGGTTCTCTGCCAGCACGGCCCGCAGGCGCCACGACGGACGCGGACACATTCCGGGGCTGTACTTCCCCTCCATGCGTGCGCGCTGCCCTTTCCAAGCTTTTTATTTCACTTTTTAAAAAAATTTTTAATGTTTTATTTATTTATAGGAGAGAGAGAGAGACAGCGTGAGCAGGGGAGGGTCAGAGAGAGAGGGAGTCACAGACTCCGAAACAGGCTCCAGGCTCTGAGCTGGCAGTCAGCACAGAGCCCGACGCGGGGCTCGAACCCATGAACCGTGAGATCATGACCTGAGCGAAAGTTGGACGCTCAACTGACTGAGCCACCCAGGCGCCCCATTTTCACTTTTTTTTTTTTTTGGTGTGGCCACCACCCACCCACTTGTGCATGGCCCATTTAATGGGTCACCGCTCACAGCCTGAAAATCAGCAGGCCTAAAGCCTTCGATTTACAGATGGGGAAACTGAGGAAGACCCAAGGTAGGCCAACGATCTTGCTAAGGTCGCACAGGTGACGGAACTTTGGTTTCCCTTCCAGTGTAGACGTCTGGGAGCCTGGGAGTCCGGGCATGGTAGAACGGAGGAAGTCTATAACGATTTCGCTGTAATGTTCTGTCTGCTCCATTAAACCTTCCCTCGACCCGCTCTCTGAAGCTCTTCCCCACCCCCACCGCCTGATTGTGTTCGCGATGCTTGCGCTTGCTGAGAAGATCGAGCTTACTTCTTTGTTTTCTTTCCCATCCCTGCTCGCAGCGGGGGGCGAACCCAGGGACTTACCTGCGTTGTCTCTGCTCTGCCCCCAACTCCCAGAAAGGTGCCTGGCACACCGTAGGTGCTCACTAAGTCTCCACTGACAGAATAGAAAAACAAAGGGAGGAGCTGGCCTCCGGGTGTTGATGGACTCAAGTCTCAGACCGCATCCAGCTTACCCAAGCAGACCCCGATTACCAGGCAGCGGAACCAGACAAGCCTGCCTGGAAACTCGGCGAATTCCCACAACCCTGTCCTTTTTGAGGCTCAGAAAATGCTTCGCAGAAAAGACTCACTGGAACAAAGGCAATTCTAGCGGCGGGATTTGTTCGGCATCCGTGGGGTCAGGCCGTGTAGGCACCAAACCTCGGGTTTGAGGGCGCAAGCCCCCAGAGCAGCTCTGCCCTACAGGACTCTGCAAGGGCAGAATGTTCCATCCTGTGCTGTCCAGTACTCTGGCCTCTAGCCGTCTGTGGCTTTGGAACCATTGAAATGTAGCTAGTGTGACCGAGGAACGGAATTACCCATTTTATTTGAATTTTGGTTAATTTACAATGAAACTGAAGTAGCCGCCACGTGGCTTGTGGCAGCTCTATCAGACAGCACAGCCCCGGGTTATTAATTCCTGCTCGTTCAAGAGCAGGGAGCCACTCTCAAATACTTTCTCTGTTCCCCTTATCTTGAAGAGCGAGGAGGAGAGCGCGTTTCTAACAGCCCCCACTCATCCTCAGCCGTGACTTTCACCGGTGGCTACTTCTGTGTCCCTTTCATCGCGCCAGTTGGCCAAGCCTCTGGTGTTGACCAAACAGAAAGCTGGAGGAACCATCAAGGCCGCTGCCTGTGGGTGTGGTCTCTCTGATGACCTGATAGGGGATCGTGCCCACCATCCGGCCTCCCAGAGAAAACATTCCTGATTCAAACAACCGGCCACTGCTAAAGAAGAGTTCGAAATCAACTAATGCATTTATGTGCCCCCGTCTCTGCAGAGGTAGCAGAAACATGAAATGCATTTGCATGGGGGCGCCTGGGTGGCCGAGGTGGTTGAGCGTCTGCCTCTTGATTTCCACCCAGGGTGGTGGGATCGAGCCCGACATCGGACTCCACGCCGAGGCTGGAGTCTGCTTGGAATTCTCTCTCTCTTTCACCCTGCCCCCTCTCCCCAGCTTGCACTCTCTCCTCCTCTCTCCAAAATAAAAACATAAAAGAAAGAAATTTGCACGTAATTCCGGTCGTGATGTGTCTGACCGCGATAATGGGGGAGGGCTGTGGCTAAGCCGAGCTTCTCTGAACAACTGAGTTTTGAAGTTGAAGGCTGAGAAGGAAACCAAAGGAGGGCGATAGGAAAAAATGACGCAGACAGAGGTAACGGCAAGTGCAAAGGGCCAGGGGTGCACCTGGTCTGTCTGAGGAACGGATCAAAGATGGATGTGGAAAAACAGTGAAGACCGACAACTTCCTGTCTGTGCTGTCACTGAGGGGCTTTTGCATTTTGTTCTCCCACCGAATTTTCCCACCCCTTTGGTTGAGATGCCGGCAGGTAGCAGCTTAAGCAAAGCTCCAAAGAAGCTAGACATCACCACTTGAAATAAACCCTTTGTATACACTTTCTGCGATAGGATCCAGTTTACTATTGATATTCTCTTTAAAAAAAAAAACACACGAATAATTTCCATTAGACTGAGGCCAGAATGCCCCGTGAAGCCTGGTGTGGTTTGCCAATTGATTCACAGAATGAAATCTTATCTAAAATCTTTTTATTTTATGCTATTAAGGACACAGGAGGGAGCAGCTGAGTAAAATTTTTCCCTGCCAGGTTAATGCACAGGGTCAGCTGGAAGTGGCCCCAGGGCTGTCTTAAAAAGATTGTCATTTGTGATTTCCCACTATTTTGTTTCCCGTTACCAGTAATTGAAAATTTTTTTCTTCCCTTCTGGTGAAGTTAATGGATTGACACCTCCTCATTAGCACCTCGGATCTTTACTGGTGACTCCTTCCCAGGGCTGGCATCACCTCTCGATGCCCTTGGGAGGTGTGGGGCCAGCAGGTTTGCTCACACTTCTTTGTGTTCCTTGAGCTGGTGGGGTTGGGGGGGGGCAGTCAGGGGGTTGAGGGAATCAGGGGGCGTCTGTAGCCCAGAGCCCTTGGGGAGTGGTACCTGTCAGCTGACCCTGCGAGAAGCCAGGGAAGGCAGATGTGAAGGGGTGCTCTGTTGTTCCAGAAGGCCTGAGCGAGGAGAAAAGCCATTAGCTCCACCTGGCCAGGAACGGGGAGACATCCTCCCTCCCTCTCTCCTTGTCTCTTCCTTTAAAGATAAAGGGCTCTGATTTCTCCTTCTTCTTCCTCTTCCTCTTCTTCTTCTTCTTCCTCTTCTTCTTCTTCTTCTTCTTCTTCTTCTTCTTCTTCTTCCCCTTCTTCATGTTTATTTTTGAGAAAGACAGAGAGAGAGCACGAGAGCGTGAGCAGGGAGGGCAGACAGAGACAGGGAGACAAAGAAGCTGAAACAGGCTCCAGGCTCTGAGCTGTCAGCACAGAGCCCAACGAGGGGCTCGAACCCACAGACAGCGTGATCATGACCTGACCTGAAGTTGGACGCTTAACAGACTGAACCACCCGGAGGCCCCAAGGGCTCTGATTTCTATTATACAGGTTGTATGCAAGTACAGAAAGTGCAGCAAGCCACTGCCCCCTTGCTCGCTCCGCTTCAGCACCAGAGGCTGCCTTGCTGTTTTGCACACATGTCTACACTGCTATCCCCCTCCCCCAAAACTTCATCCCCCAGATATGCTCCCTCCCTCCTCTCCTTCCAATCTTTGCTCAGCTGTCAGCTTCTCAGTGAGGACTTCCTGTCACCCTACTTGAACTTGCAACCCTGCCCCCCAAACCCGGCACTCCCTTGCCCCCTGGCCCGGCTTTATCTGCTTCTCCTGAGCACACAGCAGTCCCCAACCTGCCCTACATCTTACTTATCCGGGTGCTTATTGTCCGTTTCCACCCACCAGGGAGTTTTGCAATTCTTTTATTTACTGCTTCTTCTGCAGTGCATAGAATAGCGTCCAGCTTACAATAGATGCTCAATAAATATTTATCAATGAATGAAAGAAGCAGGCAGAGAAAGTCACACACACTTCTTCATGTTCAACCCCTGGTAGGATTTTGGTACATTTTCTCCTCCTCCTCCCCCCCTCCCTCTTCCTTTTCATGTGTATAGGCTTTTGTTTTCATTTCTGTAGAAAAGTCGCCCATCCGCAGGAGTCAGGTTGTAAACATAAATGCCTCTGGAGAGAAATGCAGAAATGCCCACAAAAGCCTGCTCAGTGGCTCTCAGATGGTTTTGTCTACACCCGGAGCATCAGGCCTGTGTTTAGGAGGCATGTTGCAATGGAAATCATGTATCTCTTGGGGCGGCGGAGTGTGGTGCTGGTTCAGGAAGTTAGGACCCGAGGATGCTTTTCCACACTCTCGCCCCTTCCCACGCTCCATTAGCGGCAAATCCGTCATTCCATTAGAGGAACTGCCTGCCCTGTTTAAATGATTTTTTTTCTTCTTTTTCCCTTTTCAGTGTTTTCGATTAAGCGAGTACAGGTGAGTTCACATGCGTGTAGCGGGTACACGTGAACCTGCTGTGTGTACAGCTCCAGCCACACCAGGTAAGATCACCTTAACGCCGCTCTGTCCCTTAGTGATATCACATGCATTTTCTATGTTTTCACAAACTCTCCACAAATACCATCTCTAAAAACCACACAGTCGGCCAGCAGGCTACACCCTCATCGTGTTCCCACTCAGCCCATCCTGGTTTGTTGTAGATTTGAGAGGGTTCCTGATTTTTCACAGAGGTAAGTAGCATGGACGTGAACAGCTTTGTGTTCAAATACTCTTACTGAATGTCGCTTCTTTCCCTGGGTTAACTTCAGGGAGATTTCTGCAACTGGGAGCCCAGGGAATTGGTGTCAGTGATCTGACGCAATGAGCCGTTGCAAGGAAGAGAGGTTTGTCCTTGAAGTGGGGCTGCGGGTTGCGGCTGGGCTCCGTGCCCTCTGGTGAAGAGGACACTCGAAGGAGAAAGGGCATCCGGATGAACTGGAAGGAGAGGTAACTTGACCACTTTGGGGGATCGGGTGGGAGTATGGGTTAAAGAGAGTTGGTATTAACCAAGATCTAAATTGGAGCAGGTAAGGAGGAGAATGAGTAAGAATACTATTTAAAATAATAGCACCTAGGGGCGCCTGGGTGGCTTAGTCAGTCAGTGAAGCTTCCTATGCTCAATCTCAGCTCGCGTCTTGATCTCAGGGTTGTGAATTCAAACCCCACTTTGAGCTCCACTCTGGGCGTGGAGCCTACTTAAAAAAAATGAAATAATAATAAGATCTAAATTTAACTATAACTCTCCAGGCAGTGTACCAGCACCATACGGCCACCATCTCCAAGCCTTCAACATCCCTGTGAGGGACTCCTCCCTCACTATTGTTACAGAGTGGGAACCGAGGCTCAGAGAGGCTGACTGATCACCTAGGATCACACAGCTGGTGAGCATCAGAGCCGGCGTTCAAACTCAGACCATCGGACACCAAGGCTCACTTCTATCTCTATAGCCCCTAAAACTCATACTCCATGTCAAAAAGGATCCAAAGTCGTAGCCAAGGAGGCATAGGATGTATCACATCTGAAGGACAAGACTAGGCTGACCACACAGGAGGAGATGCAGAAACGCTGAGAGGTGACATTGACGCAGAGGCCGCGATTGCCATCCGTTTGCACAGAGGGGGTCACCTTGGCGACCACGGTGATTGCCAGGTGTGGCCACAGCTGGGGGTCCTGTGCTACATTTCCCTCCCTCCCTTCTTCCACCTTGCTGTCTGCCCAGGAGCCCCCTGGCTGGCCGCATTCATGTTGGCACCCAGTGGGGGGCTCGAGCAGTACGGCAGGTGAGGGCAGGGTCAGGACGCGTACCTCCCGGCCCTGCGGCCACCTGTGCTGGCTCTCCTCGCCACATTCCAGTCGCTTCTCTCTCCAGCATCCGGGCCTTGGGGTGATGACAGAGCCCTATGCCAGGGCTTCTGTTCCCCACTCCCTTGCCTGCCCTTTGTGAGCTGAAAGCTCCCTTCAAACGGCCCCTCTCATCGTGTCCCCTTTGGTCCTTGGAGCCTGACTGATCCAGAACTCCGGTCATTCACATTTACTCTTTCCTTGGCTCTCTAAGCCACGGGGGCAAACTGACGGCCCCTGTGGGTTGAACGCTGCTGCGGCATCTGCTGAATCGGTCCACGAGGGGCTCGAAGACTCTTTCAGCTTAGTTTGCAAACCTTGCTCACCGGGAGAGATCCTGTAACTAGGTGCTCACGTTGGAAGTTCAGATCTGGCCACACAGGGCCATCCCTGGTGGCTACTGTCAGCCGGCCCAGAGGAGCTGTCCCTCCACTACCTTTAAGAAGCCACACTGGGCTCCCCAGTCTCCCTTTCTTATTTCTATTACCTGCCTGTCCTCTTTAGGCATTGAGTTTACGACCTGTGACCTATCGAGTCTTCCAGACTTTCCCTGCTTATTTTAACTATGGGGCCGCTTGGAGAAGAACCCAGAACTCGGGCTCTGGGGAATAGCTCGGGGGCCAGTCGGCGAAAGGGAAAAGCAGTGGTGGCCCGTGAGGTCAGCAACTGCAGTAAGTGCAGGGGTGGGGAGAGCAGCACACAGGCTGAGCGATAGATCTGCCTGACTGGGAGACTCGGCTTTGATCGTGGGCAAAGCTAGTTCGATTTGGGAATAGCGGCCTGGGTAATTAGCCGGTGGTAAGAGCTGAGAGGGAATGTGAGAGCCTCTCATTGAAAAGTGTCTCTCTATGATATCGAGTTCAAACAGAACCTAAGGATCTGAAGGCTCTGGGTAAAATGACCACTTTTGCCTTCCTCTCCGGAGGCCTCCAATGGAGCTCTGGGAGCAGATAATGTGGAGGAGATCAAGGCCCTTGACCTTCTAATGAGATGATGCTGTCAATTTCCCCCGGATCTACTCACCAAGTTTACCAGCTCATACTTACCAAGTGCAAGGTTCAGCCTGGAAAGCTCCCTTCTTCATCAATGAGCCAAGAAAGCCATCTGGAAGGTTCTCAACACCCTCTCCCCAAATCTCAGCACAAGACAGAGCTTCAAGAGAGCATGCAAAGGGTTAGGGCAAAGCATCTCGGTCAGGGCTGGGGACAGCACTCCACCCCAGGTGGGCCTCCCGGTGCTGGTCCTCAGTCGCACCCACTCTATTCTCACGTGGAAAGTTCAGGAAAAGCTTGGCTTTGCAAGCCACCTGGGAGACAGCTTTCAGCCCTGGGGTCTGCAATGAGGTAGAGGGGTCATTAGCATCGACATTGGTTCTGGGAGTGTGACAGGTATCAGACCCTGCCCGTCCCCCGAAGCTGGGGCTTTAGCCATTTCATTAACCTTTCTGAGCCTGGTTTTACTTATCTGTAAAGTGGATGCTGGTCGTTGAAACCGAGTCCTGGCTGCTCGGAGCGTGGCCACGACCAGCACATCGGCCTCCCCTGGGACTTAGGGAAACGCAGACTCTCAGACGTGGCCCCAGACCCAGTGACCCGGAACATGTGTCTTGGCAAGATCTTCAAGTGATTCGTGTATGTGTTACATTTTGAGAAGTATCAATCAGATCCCCCCCGCTCCCCCCGCCCCGGGCTTGAGGACTTTGTGCAAATCATTGAGTTGACACATATTTACTGAGCACTTACTATGTGCCAGGCTCCATGGCAAATGCTGGGAGTACAGCTGCGAACATGATCGATCAACCCCGGCCGTGGTACGATCGGCCTTCTGATGGGGAAACTACGTAAAAGACAACTCCACAAAATATGGACGTGCTAGTGGTAAGGACGAGAGGAGAAAACTAAAGCGGCGCCCCAACGTGGGAACTGAAGGAACAGTTATGACAGCAGTTGAATGACAAATGGGTGGCATTTGAGCAACGGCCTGATGGAGAAGAGGAAAGGTACATTCCAGTCGACCTGAAAAGCACGTGCAGAAGCCCAGGCGCAGACGCAGGCCCGATGCACTCTGGGCACGGAGGCCGGCGTGGCTGGGAAGGACAGAGCGAAGGGAAAGTGTAGATGAGCTGGGA
Source organism: Crocuta crocuta (assembly GCF_008692635.1). Taxonomy (NCBI): domain Eukaryota; kingdom Metazoa; phylum Chordata; class Mammalia; order Carnivora; family Hyaenidae; genus Crocuta; species Crocuta crocuta. The sequence goes on along the minus strand of NW_027527548.1, from coordinate 1,324,445 downwards.
GAGAGGTTAGTGAGGACCCTGGCTTCTCCTCCAGTGAGCCCGGCCCCCCTGGGCAGGTGGCGTAAGAGCTGGCGGCACATGGTAAATATTCAACCCGGGTGATGACTGTTGTGGTTGTTACAGTTGCCATTATTCAGAGGTTGTGCAAACAGCCTAGTCTCACCCTTGGGATTTCAGTTTCGATGTTCCTTCTCCAGAATTAGTTTCTTGGCTGCCCGGGCCAGAGGGGAGGACGGCCTTCTGAGCACTCACAGCTTCCTGAAAGCTCTTAGGTGGGGTTGGGTGGGGTGGGGAACTGGCTGGTCTAGTTCATGGTCATATCTCAGAACCTGGCACTGTACTTGGCACCTATTAGGTGCTCAATAAATACTTGTCAGTTGAAAGAATGACAGAACACAAAGACTCGGGGCTGCAAAAGGGCCAGAATGTATCAGGGTAGGGGTGCTGGGTATTGTTAGAAGCAAACACTTGAGGTTTGCCCATTCCAGGCACCGTCTGGAGCCTGATGCCCAGGAGCGGGATGGGACCACAGTCCTGGCCGTCTCTGATCACACAGCTAGGTGAGGTGACCCAGAGTTCACAGGAACTCTGTGCCGCTAGATCCTAGTGTTTTGTGCCAAACCGGGCAAGGCTCCTGCCCTCCAGACTCCGGGGCTGCCGCATGCTTAGGCCCAGGCTCCTCCACAAAGCTTTCTCCGAAACAGTGATCCTTGGGCACCCCTGGCTGGAGGGTGGCCACACGGAGAGCGACCAAGCAGTGCCAGGACAAAGTACCTGTGTGTGTGCTCTGAGACACGGACATTGGCTCTCCGGGCCAGAGCCCGGAGCAGTGGTTCTCAGCCAGGACAGCCTCGCCCCCCAAAGTGGACACTCGGCAATGTCTGGAGACATTTTTGATTGTCACAAGTGGGGTTGTGCTACTGGCCTCTACCAGGTGGAGGCCAGGACGCTGCGTAGCCCACTACAGTGTGTGGTGTGGCCCTAACAACAGAGAATCATCTGGTATGAATGTCCAGAGTTGTTTTTGTCCCTCAAGGAAGCCTTTTAGACAGTCTTTCTAACTGCTCCCCAAATGAAATTTTAACACATGACAATACTGTATATACTGCGTGTCTGGTAATGTGCTGTGGGTAGAGCGGTGCTTTCTATGTAAGAAGAGCAAGATTTTTTTAAGTGTCCGTCATAGATAAATAAACAAAATGTGGTTTATCCATGCGATGGAATATTACTCAGCCTAAAAAGGAAGGCAATCCTGGGGCCCCTGGGTGGCTCGGTCAGTTGAAACGTCCGACTTCGGCTCAGGTCACGATCTCATAATTGGTACGTTCAAGCCCCACATCCGGCTCTCTGTTGTCAGCGCGGAGCCCACTTCTGATCCTCTGTTCCCCCTCACTCTCCGCCCCTCCCCAGCTCTCTCTCTCAAAAATAAAAGAAAAAAAAACATTAAAAAAAGAAAGGAAGGAGACGCTGACCAGGGCTGCAACCTGGATGAGCCTTGAGGACGTCATGCTGAGTGGAATAAGCCAGGCACCAATGGACCGGCACCGTGGGATTCCACTTACTCCAAGTACCCAGAGATGCCAAAGTCCCAGAGACGGAAAGCAGAAGGGTGGTTGCCAGGGTCTGAGGGAGGGGGAAACGGGGAGTTGCTGTTTCAGGGACAGAGTTGCAGTTTGTAAGACGAACAGTGTTCTGGAGGTCGGACGGTGGGGATGGTACACAACAATGTGAATGAACTTGACGCTGTTGAATGGTCCCCTTAAAAATAGCCGTGATGGTAAGCTTTAGGCTTCTGTGTATTTTACCATAACGTTTTTCAAAAAGGATGATTTTTCCAGCCGCCCCCAAGACCCAGCTCTGACTCCCGCGGAGAAGGCACGGTAGAGAGGCCCTCGCGCAGTCACGCGTGTTTGCACAGTCACGGCTGCGAGGCTGGAGGTGACAGCCGGTGGGTGCCCCTCCCAGGAGACCGAGGGAGGAGCGGCTCTGGGGAGAATTGTATCCATCTGGCTGCTCAGGCAGAGATGCTGGTGGAAACATGCTCGCACTCTCAATCAGAGATGACCGCCTGTCACCAATGTTCTACGGCCACAGTCTCCGGGATTTCGGGAAATCCAGCCAGAAGTGGTCTTTGCTTCCTCTAGTCAACGACTTAAAGCCAATGTCACACTGACCCCTTCGCTAGAGGCCAGATCATCTACATGTTCTACCCACCCCCCACCCTCCACAAACAAGATTCAGGGCAGCCTGCCTGGGGTATATTTTCCTTCCTCTAGCTTATCAAGTCTGGTTTTGCCTTTGTTCCTTGAAGCAGCCTAGGGTGGGTCTTTCTCATGTGAGGATTAAATAGCATGTAAATAATAATAACTAAGTATCTTTGACAGTAAGTAAAATGTGCATGCGCACACCGCGGAAGACTGAGAAAGTTACGAACAATGCACAATGCCCCGGGGTGCACAGGGCAATGTGGAGAGCCTAGGAACTGCAGTGCAATGCCATTTTGCAGAGGTTAGAAATGAGAACGCACACAAAGTGATGATGCCTGTTTTGCAAAACACACCTGCAAATGGGACACACTCAAACACACCAGCGGCAGGAGGGGCATGGGGAGTGGACATCAGAGGACCACAGTACCACGAAATGTGGACCTTGCATAGCCATGGATGCTGACGAGACAACCTCAGCTCTCTGCATGCGGAGTGGAAACCAAAAGAAACAAGCAAAGCTGTGAGTGCCTGGGTGGCTCAGTCGGTTAAGTGTCTTTGGCTCAGGTCATGATCTTGCAGTTAGTGGGTTTGAGCCCCGCATCGGGCTCTGTGCTGACAGCTCAGAGCCTGGAGCCTGCTTCAGATTCTATGTCTCCCTCTCTCTCTCTCTGCCCCTCCTCCACTTGTGCTCTGTCTCTCAAAAATAAATAAATGTTAAAAAAATTTAAAGAAACAGACAAAAATAAGGAAGAGGGGGAAAGTAGTTTATCACATAATGCCACATATATAATTTTAAAATGCATGCATACATAGCAACACGTGCATAGTTCAGGCAGAACCCTGAAATAAAAGACCCATGGAAAGCACATCTTTGTGGTTGTCAGTGGGGGAAGGGGATGGTGGAGGAGGGAATTGAGGAGGAGACACACAGGTGAACAAATCAATCAAGGGCTGGGGCTTAGATGTCTGGAACAATGGTGACAACATGTCGTTAACCAAGGAGTTAGGCTAACCCTACTCTTAATGCCCAAGGTCCAAAACAGCCCCCAAACAGCCATAAAGCACCATGCCTGATTCCCTGGTATTAGTTAAGACTCTGTTAGCTACAACTGATATCCACAGAGTTGACTTAAGCCCACACAGGGCTGCTTTCTCATGAAGAAGACTCGGGGTATCCCAGACCCGAAGGCCGAGGGGCAGGAGAGCTTTATGTCAGCCCGGACGTGGGCGGCACCTACCTCTGTGGCTTCCCTGTTTCTCTCCGAGTCCCCTCTTCCTATTTCTCCCTTTGCAGACTCACTTTCTCTGCATCCACTCTGAGAATAATAGCCATTTTTTTTTGGTGCAGACTCAACCCAGACCATTAAGTCACTGTTTACAAGAAAGAATTGGAGTTTTATTTGCTTGATCTGGGGAGATTTATATGAGATATTTTTGGAAAAGAGAAAAGAGCATGATGGAGAAGAGTGTAAAATAGAATCTCATTTTTCTAAAACAAAGGATAATTGATAAAAATCCGTTTGCCTATATTTGTATGTATCTGACAAATATAAGCATAGATATCAATATAAGCACAAATAAAAACAATTTGGAAGGCAGCTATGCTTACCACTATACCGCCAACACATATACAAATATTTTGGAAGGATACATTCTGAATTGTTAACGTGGGTCACCTAGTGCTAGGTTACAGGATGATGTAATCGAAAGTAGGAATAGGGAATCAAGCACTACACTAAAAAACGCATATCGTTACATGTATTCATTCATGTGAAATTATATCTGAGAAAGAAATTAAGCAAAAGGGTTAAGATACAAAAAGACAAAGCAGAAGAGAAAAGACATAAAAGGGTAGCCAGGCTGATATTCAAATCCTTACACCACATTCCAAATTCCCAGGGAAGGATTTTGATTGGTCCGTTTGGATCCAAGGCCACTTTTGGACCAATCAACTGTGACCAGGAAACAAAGCCACTGGATATAAGTCTATCTTGTTCCTGTTTTATCTTTGTATCTGAGGGGATGAGAGAAAAGGCCCAGAAACCTGGGAGCTGGGGTAGCCAATGACATAAAACAAGTTTTCCACTAATTGTTTTCTCCTCCGAATTCCTAGAAACTTTGAGAGGAAAGGTTAGGGGCTAGGGGTGGGGCATGAACCAAGTGAGATGTGGGGGCAGCTTAGGAATTAACCAGGTGAATGAGGTGGGGAAGGGATATGCAAAGGCTCTGTGGCAGAAGTGTCGGCGATCTTTTGGTGATTCTATTAATTATAAGTGTAGGCTGCACTGGGAAGAGAAAATAATGAGACAGAGTAGAGGCATGAGTGGGGGGCCGGAGCACGGAGGACATTGGTCGCCTCTGGTGAGTGAGGAGGTCAGCAAGTTTCCAGGACGATCCGGTAGGGTCTTGCATGCCATTGTAAGGACGTGGCTTTTTCTGGAATGAGACGGGAGCCACTGGTGGATTTTGTGCAGAGGTGCGACAGAGTCTGACTTAAGCTCTAACAGGAAGGAGGTGCCATTGATATCTGCACCCTGACTCCCCAGATTCAGCCAGGCCATGAAGCAAACTGAGGTATATATTGCTGTCTTACCTTGAGGCGTTTCCAAGATGAGGATTTCAGCCCCTCACCCCAAATTACGGTGAGGCCATTAGCTCCCCATCTTAATCACATCTCTCCCACCCTATTAAGCAATTTGGGGCTGTTTCTAGAGAAGATTTTGTTATTTCCCTAAATCTCTGGCTGCCTCGTTTCGTCCCGGTGTTTAGGCGGAATGCAATTAACACATTCCAAACCTGGTTTCGTCTGAAATCCAATCAATTGTAACTCGTTTTCAAATCACGCCGCTTTCTCTAATTGTGAGCCTCAGCCTCCGCAGAACAGTGACTTAAGTCAATTATCGCATCGCCTGTATGAAAATTGTGCCATTTATGCTGGCAGCTCCCCACATTACTGATGAGCTTCCTTGAGCTAATGGAATAATGAAAACACAAAACAGATTTACGGTTCTTAATAAGAGAAAGAGATAATGAAGGCAAATTAAAATGGAAGCTCAGATCTGCATGGAGAACAGGTAATGCATTTTCTCCTTTTAAATTAACGCTCGAATTCTCAAATGCTGATCGCAGGGAGGGGAGGGGGGATTGAAAACTCTTTTAGACACAAGCCTGATGCTTGGGGCTTGGTTTCTGGGATCATGGTCCTCCATCACGCATCCTGGACACTTGTTTGGGGGCACTGTCGGGCATACCACGCCCCATCCCCACCTCCCACCCCATTCCTTGTAGTAAACTCGCTTTCCACCAGCCACTAGGTTCAGATCATTTAATCCTGCCAAATTCTGTGAGCTTGGTGGTGTTATTATCACCATTTTACAGAAGAGGAAATCAGAGTTAATAACATTTAAAGCTGCGTGAGGATCTGGGGACGCCAGGGTGGCTAAGTCGGTTAAACGTCTGACTTCGGCCCAGGTCATGATCTCATAGTTTGCGGGTATGAGCCCCGCAATGGGCTTTGTGCTGACAGCTCAGAGCCTGGAGCCTGCCTCGGATTCTGTGTCTCCCTGTCTCTCTGCCCCTCCCCTGCTCTCTCTCCTTCAAAAATAAACATTAAAAAAAAAAAGCTGTATGAGGATCTAGACTAGGTTTCTCAGCTTCTGCACTATTTGCCTTAAGGGCCGGGTTACTCCTTGAGGTGTGGGGCTGCGCTGTGCCTTGTAGGACGTTGGGCAACATTCCTGGGCTCCGCCTGCTGGATGCCAGTAGGGTCCCTGCCCCACCAAACATGTGTCTCCAGACGTCGTTAAATGTCCTTTCGGGGACAGAATCACGCTGGTAGAGAGCCCTGCTGGTCTAGGCTCTGAGAGCTCACCCCTCGCCCAGACGGAGAAGACACACAGCACAGGGCTCGGGGGTCGGGGATCGGGTCTGTACCCTGCCCCTTCCTCCTGTGGCACCGGGAACACATCATGGCCCCTCGCGGCGCCTGGGTTTCCTGACCTGTCAGATGGATGGAATAACACCAGGAGCTAGAATCTGGCTCGGCTAAGGAAGTTTGGCCAAGTCCCTGGAAGCGAGAAGCAGCCATGTTCGGGGGGGGGGGGGGCGGGCATCAGAGAGGAGAGCATTAGAGAATCACCACAAGCCAGCCGGGGGCGCGGGGGGCGGCGGACTGGCAGGAGCTCAGGTCAGCTGAGGCCAGAGGCTGGCAAAGGCGGAGGCAGACTCCAGGAGGCCTGGAGAGCTGGGCCTCTACCTTCACGCCTGTCCCTCTTTCTTCCCTCTCTCCTACCGACCCCCCATCCACCTCCTCTGTACAAGGCACTCAGTGTCTTCTACTCAGTTACCCCTGCGGTGTGCTTCCACTCCAGGGCTAATCAGCATCACGATCGCGACCGTAACCAGTAACATGCTAACAGCATGTGCGAGGCACCTGCTAAACCCTTCCGGTGCATCACATCGTGAGATCCTCCCAATGGCTCTGTTTTCTTATCCCTATGAGCCCAGTTGGACAAGTCATTGCCAAGTATTCAAGGGGATAAGGAGAGGGAAGAGAGAGCCTTTGAAGGCCAAGGAGACAGATAGAGGGAAACTTACCAGTGGCAGGTGCCATTAGTGAGCGCATACTGTATGCCAGGCTCCATCCTAAATGGTTTCACTCGTTTCCTCCCCACCTTGCCTTTTATCACCATTTCATAGATAGAGAGGCACAGAGAGGTTAGGCCAGTTGCCATATTTGCACAGCAAAGTGTTATTTGAACCCAAGTGGTCTGACGTCAGTCTGTGCCCTTGACATCTGCCCCTCAAAGCTGATGGCTACACGGTGCACCTGGGAAACTTAGGCCCGGGGTAAAAGGACCCCTAATGTCACCAAAGGTTGTGTGCCCTAAACATGGTATGAGGGATCAGGGCTTTCTGTCCTGAAAGCACACAGGACATCTCAATAAGTGAGGAGTGTGGACTGGTAAGAATGGCGTCCCGTGATTCCAGCTACCCCGGACCACAGGATATTTGCACAGGGCTTGGATGGGAACACCCAGAACTGAGTCTGGCTCTCCCTACGTGGCATGTAGCTTGAAGACCAAAGGAAACTGCTTCATAAAACAAAACAGAACAAAAAATTATCTAGGTCTGTGTTCTGTGAACAATCCACGAACAACATTCAGTCAGTAAGAACGGTGCCTAGCATGGAGGCTGGCACAGAACAGGTGCTTAGTAAGTGTTCAGTCCTTTCCTGTCCCCTGCTACCCCCAGCTTAGCACTAACCCTGCTGCCTGAGGGTCTGTTTGAAGTACCCCCCAATCCCTAACTGCCACAGATCACTGTCCCTTAGTGGCTTGTCTTTCTTTCCTGAGCCCTATGCTTAGCTGTGTGACTTTCAGCAGGTTGCTTGACCTCTCTGAGCCTCCACTTCCTGGGGTTTGGGCAGGATTTGTGGATGCCCTTCCGGCTCCAAAATGCTAGGAATCTCCACTCTGCTCCCTCTTGCAACGCCTTTCTCTCTGCGCTTCCTTCCCCTCCTCCACATCTCTGACCCCGTTCCTTCTGTCTGCACTGTTCTCCACACACCTCTTGCACACAGCCTCAAACCTCTGACTGGGTGATGAGTTCCCAGGGCTGGGGGAGCAGGACAGGATACAGACGACCGCCTCCTTTTCTGAGGGCTTCAGGCTACATACCAGGGCGCTCAGCCTGCCTATTCAAGAACCTTCTAGCACAGGTAGATCTCAGCTGATGTCTGGTCGACAAGCTAAATATTTATGGAGCGCCTAGGGTTTCCCGCCACATTAAGCCCACTGCTTATCTCCTGTCTGCACACAGCCCTTCTCTGTTCACCTTCGGGCAGACATGTCCCAGAATCCTCTGGGCTTCAGGCACCGTCCCTCAGGAGGGTGTTGAAACCGTGTCTGCCTCTAATGACTTCCAGGAGTAATAATAGTTGTTACGTTGTATAGGGTTTCTCAAAGCACGTTTGCACACGTCATCCGACTAGCTTCTCACAATAACCCCGCGACTTAGGCTTTATTTTAGTGAGGGCTGTAAGCCACCTGCTCCAGGCTTTGGAGCCAGCGTGTGGCAGACCCGTGGCATCTCCACGGCCTCCCCAAAGGCCAGCTCACACGGGGCCCGCGGGCCCCAGGACAAGAGCATATATGGAGGCCCCTGTAGCAAATGTCCCATACTCAGGAGTCACGGACAAAGGTGAGCATGGTTTTTCTCCTCTACCTTGGCAAATATATCCGGAAGGCCAGATTTGAATTTAGACATCTCGGGCTCCTCAGAGTTTTGCACTGGAATGTGCTAGAAGCCATCTTGTGCGTGGCCTTTTTGGATTCAGGAGCCAATAAATTTTCTTTATGTTTAAACCAGCTTAAGTTTCTGTCGCTTATGCCTGGAAGTCCTGACAGTACATTGCTGTGTAAGACAGATCCGGGCACAGGAAGGCAGCCCCCTCGTGAACCGCGAAGGTGGGAGACCCACAGGAATTTAGGACCAGACCTTTTAGATAAAGGAATCATACTATAAAGTTGAATCAAAGAAAGGAACCAAGAAAATGTATACATTCTTGTACAACTAGCAGACATGCCACACCTTTTTGAGACATGAAAATGATACAGAAATCCCTTGCAGTTCTCAGCCATTGCTTACTCGAATACAGTATTACAGCCCGTCTGATCCGATCGTTTTACAAATGAGGAAACGGAGGCTCAGAGAGAGCGAGTGACTTGCTCAAGTTCTCCCGGCTAGTGAGAAGGAAGAACCACTCATCAAATCAGCAAATATTTGTTGATTGTATACCAGGTCCAAGATCTTGTGGAAGCATTAGGATACCACAGGGCAGGGGTCGGCAAACCACGGCCCACCGCCTGTGTTTGCAAATAAAGTTTTATTGAAACAGAGCCTTGTCCATCAGTTTATGTGTCATCTGGGGCTGCTTTTGTGCTGGGTGGCAGTGTTGAAATGCCACGTATCGTGAGAGGGTTGGACTCAGCCTTGGGTTCTGACAGTCTACGAGGCAATAGACCATGTTCTGAAGTTTCCATTATCCTCACTGGAAGGCCTAAGGACCCCAGGGTCAGAGGGGCAGGCTCCCCAGCTCCTCTTTCCTCTTGGAAAGGGTCAGGGCAGCAATCTTGACTTCAGAATCTTTATTGGAAAATAAACACCATTAACGTACAAGAAATCTCATCAAGGGTCCAGTCAAAACATCCCCGTGTGGGACCGATGCCATCCTAATGGGCTCCAGATGTCCCCGGCCTCGGTGTCCGGGTGACCTGAAGGAGGGAAGCAGGCCCTAGGGGGAGACGCGTGGCGGGTTTGGAACTCAAAGAGCCATCCTTACCGCGCCAATTTCTCTGTGTGGGGGGGAGGTTGGGGCCCCCTTCACCTGGCCCTGCTGCGCTTCACCAGATCCCATCCCTCTGCCCTCAGTGGTCTCCACAGCCCCCCTTCTCTTGAGTTGACGGAACCGACCGAGGAGAAGCCAGTCTGGAGTGTCGTGATTCACCAGGATTGGAGCCGAGGCTGAGTCCCGGCCAGGCAGAGGAGCTGTGGAGGGGGCCTGGGAAGGAGCTGGGGCCGGGGGGCCTGTGAGGGGTGGAGGCAGGGGGCTGGGGAGAAGGGTCAGAGGCCAGGAAGGGGATTGGAAAAGCCACCCCAGAAATCTGGC
>NW_027527548.1:1305538-1314556 GCF_008692635.1 Crocuta crocuta | reverse complement strand
TCAGTACCCGAGCTGACCCCCCCCGGCCGTCTGTCAGAGCCCCCCTTCCCGCCACACCTCTGTCACCGCTGGGCTCCGGCTGTCCGGGCCTGCTTGCCGCGCCTGCCCGCCGTCTGGAGCGCGCTCTCCTGAAACATCTGCACTGCCTGCCGGCTGGCTTTGTGCAGAGTGCTTCCCCAGAGATGCTCTCCCTGACCCTCCCATCTCACCCAGCCCGTCTCCGCGTTCTCACCGCCCGCTGGTACGCCGTGTGTTTCAGTTTGCTCCTCGTTTCTGCGTGCCTCTCCCTAGGCTGTCTCTGCCACGGGGGGACTTGGGCTTGTTCAACACTATGTCTCCAGCACTGAGAATGGGGTGCTTACCAGGTGCTCAGTCGATATTTATTGAATACCTGCCGTCATGATACACCCTCAGCATAAAAGTGTCTAAACATCCCAGGGGGATAATTTCAACCATCCGCCAGATCAGACGTGTGCCCCTGGGAGAGCTGAGCCCCCCCCCCCGCCCCACTCTCTGCCCTCCATCGCCCTGTGTCCCCAGAGTCAGGAACGGATGGCTGGGCCCCCGGCGATGTGGCCGCGTCTGACACGCTCCTTGAAGCCGCAAAGGGCCTGAGAGCTGGGAGCGTGTCTCACGCTCTCCGTGCTCCCTCCTTGCAGGCACGTGGCCGCTGGTGCCGGGGGAAGGCCACCGGAGAGGGCCCGGTGACGGCGGCAGAGATACCAGCTAGTAGGCGTGGAGCCCTGCTGGAGCCTCACAACAACCCCAGACGGAAGGCTACGCGCATCGTTAGCCCATTAGCAGAAGAGGAAACCGAGGCACAGAGAGGCTAAACACTTGTCCAGGGTCACACAGCTAGCAAGTCGGGAAGCTGAGACGGAAGCCCAGTGTGGCTGGTTGGGAATTTGGCTCCAGACCCACTTGAAGCCAGAGCCAACGTCCTTGTCTTTGCACAAGCATGCGCTGGGGCCCAGAACGAAGGCCTTTCCTTCCTCCAAGGTGGCCAGAGGAGGAGACTGCCTCTGGGGACAGGAGACGGGGAGGGGACCCCTGCTCACTGCATGTGCAATGACCTTCCTTCCTCCTCCCCACCACTGCCCAGATGTTGGGATCAGGCTTTCTGGGAGCTGCAAGAAAGGGCCCTGTTTGCTCTCCGCAGGCCTCCCTCCGCGGGAGAAGCCAAATGTACAAATACCTTGTGACTTGTGTGAATTTCCTATGATGTAACACGATCCAGGTTTGGTTATTATCAACCCGAGGGGAGCGGAAACTTCTAGAAATCTAGCCCCAGAAGGGAACTTAGAAACCATTGATCCATTCTCCTCCCCTTCTCTCACTCTGCTGTTTCCACCCTCCCTGGTGTTCCTTGAGCACACTGGGCACATTCCGACCCCAGGGCCTTTGCATTTGCTGGGCCCTCTGTCTGGAACACAACTTAACTCCTGGCTCAGATGTCACCTTCTCAGTAAGGCCTTTCTTTTCCATTGCAAATCCCCGCCAGCAGTTCCGCTTCCCAGTTTTCATTTTATGTTTTCCCGTAGGGCTTAGCATCTCCTGCCATACTGCCTGTCTCACTCCTGTGTTTATTGTCTTCTGCTAGCCTCTGGAACGCCAGCTTCATGGGGACAGGCCTTCCTGTCTACTTGGCTTCCTGAAGGCTACCCAACGCTGGCCACGCAAGAGATGCTCAACACACACGCGTCTAACAAATCGATGTCCAAGAGTGTCCCATTTTACAGGTGAGCAAGTCAAGGACCATCAGAGCAAGGGACTTGCTCATGTCCATGCAGTCGGCTGAAGTCTGCACTGTCCTGGGGCTGACGTAACAAAGTGCCACAAATCTGGGGGCATCAAACAGCAGAAATGTCTTCTCTGACTGTTCTGGAGGCCGGAAGTATGGCACGGAGACCTCAGCAGTGTCACGCTCCTCCTGAAGGTTCTAGGGGGTGATGCTTCTTACCTTCCAGCTCCTGCACTCCCGGCGTTCCAGGCTTGAAACTGCTTCCCCCGCCCCCCCTCTGTCCTCGCATGCTTTCCCCGTGTCCCTATGTCCCTCTCATTGTAGGGATACCGGTCACAGGATTCAGGGCCCACGCCAGCTCCAGGATGACCTCATCTCAAGATCCTTCACGAACAACATCTGCAAAGACTCTATTTCCAAACGCAGTCACGTTCTGAGTTTCCAGGTGGACATGAACTTGGGGGACACTACTCACCCACTCCCTTAGCAGAGCTGCTGAGACCCCAGGTCCCCCCACCCCCACCCCCGCCAGCCACAGCCCCTGGGGGCTTCACCAGGACCTCTGCTCCGGGAGGCGGGGTCGGCAGCCCACGGCTGTGGCTGTCAGTCTCCCGTGAACTTGTCAGGAGGGAGAGGGAGAAAATAAACTCTGGGGTTAATGAAAGTAGTGAGATGATCCCGGCTGACCCCCCATAATCCCCTGCTCTGAGCTCGGCTTTCCATCATCAGTAGAAGGTTCTTTTTTTCCTTCTTCTGCAGGCTTTCCCCGGAGAAGCAACCCTTCCAAATTTAATAACCTCCCCCCCCACCCCCAGCTTTCCCTGAAATAATGTAATAGCAGGAATGTTTGCCAGTGTTTGTCCTGACCCCGTGATTAATGAACCCCAATGAGAACGAAGTGGGGGGCATGGGAGATGGTAAGTGGGTGAGAATGTGGCTGTTTGTGTGTTTGAGTCTGCACACGGATACCTGAAAGTGAGTGTGAGCCGCTGACGGGTGCGTGTGAACGGGAGTGTGAGACCAGGGATCCGGGATGGCATGTGCCCGAAAGCGTGCGTGGCGAGGCGGACGGTGGTGAGCATGCAAATGTGCGTGATCGGAAATGAGAGCGCATGAGCGTGCAAGTGTGTTTATGACTGTGTGCGTGCTTGGGGGCATGTCAGCCAGGATGTGGGAGATTGTGCTAGAGCGCGAGTGCCCACAAAGGATGTAAGTGTGCACAGGTGAGGAAACATGTGAGCGTGTCTCCACATGTGACTGTGTGTTTACCTGACCTTAGGCCAATGTGTGTGAAGTTCTGAATATGTGTATATGGGCCCTGGGAGTTGGGGTATATGAGTATGTGATCAAGAACGTGCAGGGGCGCCTGGGGGGGCTCAGTCGGTTGAGCGTCCAACTTCGGCTCAGGTCATGATCTCACGGTTCGTGGGTTCGAGCCCCACGTTGTGCTCTGTGCTGACAGCTCAGAGCCTGGAGTCTGTTTCAGATTCTGTATCTCTCTCTCTCTGACCCTCCCCTGCTCACGCTCTGTCTCTCTCTCAAAAAATGAATAAACATTTAAAAAAAGAATGTGCATAGTCTTAATGAAAGGTAACCATAGTCACCACTACTGAATGGTATACATGAAAGTTACCACAAGAGTAGAGCTTTAATGTTCTCACCATAACAAGAAAGTGGTAATTACATGGGGTAAAAAATGTGTTAACTAACCTTATCATGGTAAGTACCTCCGAGTATATGTATACAGTATACGTATATACATGTATATGTATATATATATAGATGTATATATATGATCAAATCATTACATTGTACACCTTAAAGTTACACACCATTATGTGTAAATCATATCTTAATAGAGCTGGAAAAAATTTGTTGGGCCAAAAAAAGAATGTGCATAACTCTGAACATCATATTAGTATTAATAATAATACCTAACTCCCTACACAGCCTCCCCATTTCCTCTCTGACTTCATCTCCGGTCACTCTACCCCTCACTGTCTCTCGGCCAGCCACACCAGGCTCCTGGAACACAGCAGGGGCGTACCTGCACCAGGACCTTTGCACTTGTTGTTCCTGCTGCCTGGATGTTCTTCCTCCAGAAACACACATGGCTCCCTCCCTCACCTTTTCCTGACTCTGCTCAGCTGTCACTTTATCAGAATCCCCAGCTGTGATCACCACTGTCAAGCCCCAGCACTTCCAATCCTCTGGCCCCGGAGCGAGATGGAGGGTCGGGGGGACAGAAGAACACACGGGCAAGAGGGAGTGGAGGGGGAGCCGAAGGTGGACAATGAGCTGGTGGCTATAGAAAAACGTCACTGGCTTGACAAGACAGCCCAGAGCACATAAAACCTTTGCTGTCCGTTTTTGGGATTGGAAATCTTCTAGAATGTTTGGCCTGAGGGGAGCTTAGAAATCATCTAGCTTCATGCTTCTTAAGCGATTTGTGGTCATGAACTAGCATGAATCCTCTTTGGATAAAAAGTGACAAAAATATAAAACCTCAAACTGGCTTAAGCCAAAAAGCACATTTGTTGGCTTATTTAAGTGTAATATCCAGAAGTAGAATGAATGGCTTCAGGCGCGACTGGACCCTAGGGCTTTCCTGTGTTATCAGGACCCCTCGGTCTCCATCCCTCAGGGCCGTTTTCTTGTGTGCTGGCTTCTGACCCAGGAGGCCCTCTTCGCTTGGTGGCCTCTGGTGGCTCCGGCTGTCATTCAGTTAGCTCAGCAGCCCAAGTCCAAATCACGGCAGCAAGAATTCTGGGCTGGCTTGCGTCGGCTCCGTCCCCAAGAAAGACGACCGGAGGCATCTGGTGTAGCGACGTGTTATTTTTCCCTGTCCCCAAATAACAGCAAATACTTTCACCAAATAACTTCACCCCGATATTCCTCTGGGAAGCCACCTTCTCTCTGACTCACAGTCCATGAGTCACCGTGACTGGTTCGAGGGAATCACACGTATCTTGGTCTTCCAGGGTTGCTGTAACCGTAGACCGAGAGACTCACAGAACACATTTCTCTCTCATGGTTCTGGAAGCTGGGAAGTCCGAGGTCAAGGTGCAGGCTGGTCCAGTATCTGGTGACAGCCTGCTTCCTGGTCACAGACAGCCTCTTATATCTTCACAAGGAGGAAGCAAACTCTCTCACATCTCTTCCTATAAGCTCCACCCACATGATCAAATCACCCCAAAGGCCCCACCTCCTGACAAGATGACCTGGTGGAATCGGGCTTTAACATATGAATCTGGGTGGACACAAACATTTAGTTCATATTGGGGCGCCTGGGCAGCTCAGTTGGTTAAACGTCCAACTTCAACTCAGGCCATGATCTCAAGGTTCCTGGGTTTGAGTCCTGCATCAGGCTCTGTCTGACAGCTCAGAACCTGGAGCCTGCTTCAAATTCTGTGTCTCCCTCTCTCTCTCTGCCCCTCCTCTACTCATGATCTCAAAAATAAATAAACATTAAAACAAATTTTTAAACAAAACAAAACATTTAGTTTGTAAAAATATGATTTCAGCCAAGCCAGGTGGCCAATTCAAGTGAATTCCATGGCTTTTGCTTGAGTGTCAAGGGAGCTGGTTTTTCTCCCTCTCCAGACCAGGCATTATGAGGGGGTCGGGCTCACGCTCAGTCAGCCATCTTGACACCCCAGTGGGAACCCTCCCCCCCCACTAGACCCAGCCCAGGGGAGACAGCATCTAGAGGAGAAATCGTCTGAGCACTCACAACAGGCTGTGGCTGCAGCCAGCCCACCCTCCTGGGCTTTTTAGTTACAAAACCGGATAGATTCTTGGGGAAATGGGGAGTTAGCACTGATGGATGCCGAGTTTCCATTTGGGCTGATGGGAATGTTCTGGAAAATGGATAGCGGTGATGGCTGCTCAATAGTGTGAAATGTACTGAATGCCGCTGAATTATATCCTTCAAAAATAGTTAAGATCATTAAAATGGTAAATGTTATATGTATTTTACCGCAATGAAAAAATACCAATAAATTCTCGTTGTGTTTAAATCCATTTGAGTCAGGTTTTTACCTCTGAAGACCACCAGGCCACGGGCACGAGCCACGTGACTTCAGCGTCGGGAAATCTGTCCTGTGTCCCGTCCCCTCGGCACCGGCAACTGACGCAACACCTGGGTGCCACGTGCTTATCTCTTCCGGTGTCACAGGTGTGTACTGACAAGGGCTCAGGTGGGAGAGCTCAAGTTCAGAGTCGTGACTCAGTGTTCGCGGCGTTCAGGCCAACAGAATGGGAGTGAGGCGGCTTCCTCACAAATCCCGGTAGATTCACTCAATGAACAGCACGTCCTGTGATTCACACCCGCCCCTGTGCCCCCAGCGCCTGGGAAAGGTGAGCCCCCCCCCCACCCCCCAGGCATGCTGGGCTGCGGGAAATGCTAAGGATTTCCCATCCCAAGGGAGCCTCTCCTATGAGGAAATGGACCAAGACAGGGCCAGACAGCCACCCCACTCACCCACTCAGCTTGGCCCTAAGTGCCTTCCCAACCAGATTTTTATCCCTTGGGAGCAATCACATGTGATTTCCTGATGACAGATGTCAGATTCCGAGGCCCTGCTGGGGCAGGCTGTTCGGGGCTTCCCTCCCTCCCTCCTCACCTTGTCTGGCTCCCTTCCTCAGTCTCCCAGCCTCCAAATGGTTATTAAAGTAATAAGCCGCATTTCTGGTCCAGCTGCAACGTTTCTGGTGGGTTACTGCCGCCATTCTAGAAGGAGGACTCGCCCTCCCCCTGCAGGGGCTGGGGTCCACCTGCCCCAGAGGCCTCCCCTCCAGTTTCCATAGCTCTTAGGTCATCTGCTCATCATTCAGGCCACTACTACCTGTCTGTCCTCATTTCCCACCTTTTTGCTTTGATCTTGGGGGCTCCATTCTCTTCAGTCTTTTCTGTTCCTCCAGGTGCCCAGCTTCCCCCTCCCTCCCCTTCCTGGGCTGAGCCCCAGCCTTTGCGCCGGGAGCGCTCTCGCCCGGCACACCTGTCCTTCAGAGCCTCCCATGGCTGACTCCTCCTGGGCCTCAGGTCTGCATCAGCTATCGCCTTGCTTGACCCCCTGACTAAGGTAGTCTTCACCCCACCCCGGACATTTTCTGTCTATTCCTTCGTGGCATCAGCCTTATCCGGTGATTTTCTTACTGATTTACCGGTGTCCTTGCTTGTGATCTGTCCATCCCAACCAGAGGAAATGGGGTCACTGGGAACATGGTCACTTCCTTTCTGGAGACCGGAGCTGGCTTTGGCCCCAAGTTGGTGTTCCGAGTCTTTGAGTGTCTTCCACTGGGTCTCCCCAGAAGTGGCCTCTGAGACAAGGGTTTGCGCACAAGGAGTGTGTTCGGGGAGTATGGGAAACAGCACTAGGGGTGGGGGAAGTGACATGGGAAGGAAGGCATTCCCCTCCCCCCGCCCCCAAGGGTGCAGCATCAAGCAGGTTTCCATGGTGGGGCAACTGCAGTCACATCCCTCCGAGTTACCCTCCCCTGAGGACTGAGCAAGGTGGAGCGTGTTTTCCCCAAGTTCCGTTCAGTCATTAATTGAGGGTTTTTCCCAGGAGCAGAGAGGGCATTGCCTCTTTGGCACCTCCTACCTGCCAGAGGCAAGGCAGAACTGGGCTCAGGGAGAAAGCCCTCTAGCAAAGAAATGCAGGTGTGGGGGGCTGGCAGTTAGCTGGAGACCAAGTGTACCCAGCGGGGGGTGGGGAAGGTTGTGTCCTTGCAGCAGCATCTGCTAAGTGAGTAAGCGAACACAGCCAGACAGATGCATCCGCTGGTTAATTCCACGAGCCTGAATGCCTCCGATACATAAAGCCTTCGAGATGGAGCATTGTTTAATCTCCACTGTGGCACAGGCTCCAAGAGCAAAGGGGGTCTCAGTGTTTGTAAAGTGGAGACCCGAGGCTGGGGTGGGGGCAGGAGGCAGGATGCAGGCATCTCCCTGGAAAGCCATGGGCGAACCTGAGCCCTCTTGAAGAACTCGAGGAACAGCATTCCAGACAGTGGGAACAGCATTCTGAAGACTCAGAGAGAGAGGAGAGTGGTCTGTTCAAGAATCACTTCCATGGTGGGGCGCCTGGGTGGCTCAGTCGGTTAAGCGCCTGACTTCAGCTCAGGTCATGATCTCATGGTTCATGGGTTCAAGCCCTGCATTGGGCTCTGTGCTGACAGCCAGCTCAGAGCCTGGAGCTTGTCTTCGGACTCTGTGTCTCCCTCTCTCTCTGACCCTCCCCTGCTCACTCTCTCTCTCTCTCTCTCTCTTTCTCTCTCTCTCTCTCAGAAATAAATAAACCATTAAAAATTTTTAAAAAAGAATCACTTCCATGGTGTGTGTGTTTCTGGAGTCTTCTTTCTCCAACCTGCTGCCCCACAGCTCCTCAGAGTATCTAACAAACAGCTCAGATGAACCTGTCTGAAAAAATTCCTGGTTTTCTACTCCCAACCCGCTTCCCTATCTCAGTCAGTGGCACTGCTTTCCTAGTTATTCGAATGTCACCTTGATGGAGAAAATCCCTCTGGTCACCAATATGAACATGAAGTAACACCCCGCCCTGGCCGCCTTCTACCTCTCGACCCAACTTTGTTTCTTCATCGCTCGTATCACCAGCTGACCGACTGTACATGCTTAGTTTACCATCGGTCTCACCCAGACTCCAGATTTTTGAGATGAAAAGCACAGCTCTGTTCCCCGCGATACCTCCAGGGGACACAGATAGCGCTCGATAGACCGCTGTTTGAGTAAGTGAGCGCATAAGCAAAAACATGAATTCTAAAGCAGTCATGCTCGGCCAGGGGTGATTTTGCCCTTTAGGGGACACATGACAATGTCTGTAGAGACATTTTTAAAAATTATTGTCATGACTGGGATGTGGGTAATATTAGCATCTCTTATCTGGAGACAGAAAATGCTGCTGAACTTTCTACAGTACACAAGACAACCTCTTACAACAAAAGATGTCCTGGTCTGAAAGTGTGAGGCTGAAAGACACTGGTTCCACCATTCTTCAGTGTCAGGACTCTTGAGTTTGTGCTTCTGTGATTTCAGGGGTGTTTTCCCTCTTGGTTGCAAAATGGTTGCCATGGCTCCAACCATCACACTCATCATTCCAAGAAAAATGAATTCTCTTTCTCTCTTTCCCTTCTGGGGAAATCTTTCCTTATGTGGCCAAGTAACCACACTGGGTCACATGTTCATTCCTAGTCTAATCACTATCTAAGGAAGACTCTTAAACCAACTGACTCATCTCACCGGGCTAGGCCCAGGG
>NW_027527548.1:1242212-1305511 GCF_008692635.1 Crocuta crocuta | reverse complement strand
GGAGAGGAGTGACAAAGTAGGGGGAATGGCTATTGGGTAGTCAACCCAACAACGGTGTTGCCATTAAAAATTATTTCATTTTTCACTTGTTATTGCTCCTACCACCAAAACCCCAACAGCCAAACAAGTACAAAGCGCTTTGCTCTTTCTTCCAATTACTTTCCACACAGAACGCCACTTTGCTGACTTAGCCCCATTTCCTCAGCCTGC
The DNA here is from genome assembly GCF_008692635.1 of Crocuta crocuta. Taxonomy (NCBI): domain Eukaryota; kingdom Metazoa; phylum Chordata; class Mammalia; order Carnivora; family Hyaenidae; genus Crocuta; species Crocuta crocuta. The sequence continues at coordinate 1,305,301 of NW_027527548.1, read as the reverse complement.
TGGGGAGAGGGGGGCAACTCTTCCCCCCCTCCCCCATCACACTGCATTGGCTCCCAGTTTGCCTTTGAAGCCTGCTAGTCAGACACCTCTTCCAGGGTCCTTTCAGCAAAGCCAGGCCCCCAGGAGACTTCCTACCAGGAGTCTCTTGCTGGCTGGGCAGATCTACCCGGCTGGTAGCTTCTGCACCAATACCCAAGTTCACCAGAGAGGCCTGACTCCAGACCGGCAGGTGGGGGTTAAGCAGCCCGAGCCGGTCAGCAAATGCCAGACAGCTGTGCACATCTTTGGAGCAGAGACGAAAAACAGATACTTAATGTATCTGGTTAGAAATGAGGATTTTTTGGTTTGGTTATGCCTGTCATTTTGAGTGTGTCTCTTCCATTATTTACAGCTTGTGTGCACCTGACCTTGTCAGTTTCACCCCAAGCAGCAAGTCGGTGAGCCACCGTCCGAGGCTGACCCAGAGGCTCAGGGGGCTCCCTGCCCTGCATCAACCTTCGAGGACCAAGTCTGAGTGAAGATGCTCACGCCAGGAAAGTTTCCGGAAGCCGCAGAGGACGCTGCTCAGCTCAGGGCAGAGCCAGAGCAGACCGGCTCCTCGGTTCCATCCTCCTCCGCCTGCACCCCCAAACCCACGGACGGCCCCAAGATCCAACCAATCCCCACCCCCACAGTCTCAGGGTCATTCTTGTTTCTCTCCTGCTGCACATCCTTCCCACCAGCAAGTCCTGCTGGCTTTTCCGAAATCACATTTCCTGAGCCCGGCCCCTTCCCGGCATCTGCACTGCCATCGGCCTCGTCCCAGCCGCCGACCAGCTTCCGCAGAGCTTTCTCGCTGGTCTCCTGGCTTCAACTCCTGCCGCCTTTCCAAGCTGCTCTCCACGCAGCACAGCAGCCAGAAGGATCTTTTAAGAAAAGAAACCAGATCAGGTCCACCAAGGACTAAGCATTAGATCCGGAATAAAATCTGAATTCCTGGCTATGGGTTCAGAGCCCTGCATGGCTGCCTAGGAGCCTGTACTCGGCCAGTCCCACCTCCCGGCACAGAGGCCCCGCCCACTCCCACCTCCTGGCACAGAGGGCCCCGCNCACAGTGGTCCCGCCCAGTCCCATCTCACGGCATAGAGGTCACTGCCTCCGCACCCAGGAGCAGACCCAGTCCCACCTCACGGCATAGATAGATAGATAGATGATAAGTAGATATGATAGACAGATAAATAGATGATAGATATGATAGATGAAAGACAGATGATACATAATAGTATGGATAGATCGATGATAAACAGATGATAGACAGATGATAGGTTGGCAAATATGATAGATTATTATAGACAGATGATAGGTAGATAATAGATGATAGATAATAGGATAGATAGATATGATAGAGATATGTAGATACAGGTATAGGTATACACATACAATTGACAGCCTTGATTTTATATATGTATGTATATATAATATAATCACATATATATATATAATCACAAGGATGTTGATCGTGTTACTCACACCCCTCGTACCCTTACCAACCTCTGGACGTTTTGAGCTTGATCTCCAGGAGAGACAGAGAGCAGAGCCTGTTGCTCGCCCTACAGCCCGGGCACGCTGAGCAGTAACTCTGGTGCCGTGCTGTCTAGGTTCAAATTCGGGCTTTACATTCGCTAGCTATGTGCCCCTATGGAAGATATTACATCTTTGCCTCAATTACCCCATCTTTCAATGGGGACAATAATTGGGCTTGCCCTAAAAGCTGTTGTGAAGTAAATGGGTCATATGTGCAAAACGCTCAGAACGGTGTCTGGTCTGTGGCACATGCCCTTTGCCTCCTATCCTTCCTTGCTGGTGGCTGTTGTTAGGGGAGAAATGTTCCCAGCTCCAGGTGATAGCTCACCACTGGTCTGACCCTGCTTCCTATATTCCTGCCCCGTCTACCCCTGAGGGTCACAGGGTGAGGCACTAGCCAATGGGTCCTTAGAGGAAAGTCAGCCAGAGGAGAGCTGGAAAAACTTTTGCTCTTCTCACAAAAGGCCCATTTACAACTGCCATTACCCTTCATTCTCTCCTGCCTTCTTTCTCCCTTGAAATCAAGTATGTTGTCCAGAGTCGCAGCAGCCATCTTGCAACCATGAGGCAAAAAGCTTGACCGACATGCCAAAAAAAATTGCAAAAATGTGACATCACTTCTGCCATCAGTGAGCTGGTGGACCGACACCAGCAGCTGCTTTCTTCAGATTTCTCATTATGTGTTCTCATTATTCTTTTTTTTTTTAATATTTTTATTTATTTCTAGGAGAGAGAGGGAGAGAGAGACAGCGTGAGCAGGGGAGGGTCAGAGAGAGAGGGAGTCACAGACTGAAACAGGCTCCAGGCCCTGAGCTGGCAGTCAGCACAGAGCCCGACGCGGGGCTCGAACCCACGAACTGCGAGATCATGACCTAAGCGAAAGTCGGACGCTTAACCGACTAAGCCACCCAGGCGCCCCTATTCTTAAATAAGAATATTTAAGGCACTAATAGTCAGATGTTGCTACCTAAAGCCAAACACCTTCCTAACCAATACAGGGTGTTTGTTGTCCAATTATGATTGAAGGTTTATAAATATCTCTTTTCCTTTTTTTTTTTTTTTTTTTAACCTCAAGTGCAGAAGGCTGAGTTATTCCTGTTTTCAGTTCCTGGCACATCGACATTGGTCGGGGAAAGACCCTTCTTTTTTTTAAATGTTTTATTTGTTTCTAGGAGGGAGAGAGAGAGAGAGAGAGAGAGAGAGAGAGAGAGAGAGAGAGAGAGAGAGAGAGAGAGAGAGACAGCGTGAGCAGGAGAGGGTCAGAGAGAGAGGGAGTCACAGACTCTGAAACAGGCTCCAGGCTCTGAGCTGGCAGTCAGCACAGAGCCCGACGCGGGGCTCGAACCCACGAACCTCGAGATCTTGACCTAAGCGAAAGTCGGACGCGTAACCGACTAAGCCACCCAGCCACCCCAAGACCCTTCTTGATAGATGAACAATTGGTTCCTTTTATCCCCTTTCCCCATTTGTTTTCCTTTCCCTTTCACAGGCAGCCATTCCAGTGTGTTTAACATGCATTTTTGGCTTGTATGTACTCACATAGCATTTGTATCATTTTGTGCGTGGACATATTTTTATCTTGTACTGATGGCCTTGTGCGAGATCTTCTGCTTCTTGCTCTCCACACCAGAACTAGGTTCTTAGGATCCGCCTGTGACGTGGTATATGGGCTTGTCCATTGTTCCTTCCAACTGCCGCTCAGAACTCCCCGGGCGCATCCACATTTTCTCCATCTTGTCCCCCCGTAACGGGCATCCCGGTAACCTCCCTCCTCACCACATCCCCAGTGCTGGAAGGATGGCCTCATACGGGGTCCTCTCGTGGATCCTTGTGAGGATTTGTCTGGGACTGATACCTGGGAGAGGAACGTTGGGTCCCATACTTTCGCCTCTGGTAAACTGGCCTCCGCGGCACGTGTGTGCACTTCAGGATGGCTGCATCAGATCGCCCTCCTGCCAGAAAATTGTGCTTTATCCACCTCTGATTACTTTTTGCCCTGTGAGTTTCCCTTGTTAGATTCGCCAAAATTAAAAGCTCTTTTGGTCGGAGTTTTCTCTTTGTGCAATTTCTCCCCTTGTCCTTTGAAAAGCTCTCCACCGTGAATTTTAATTTGTGGGGCCCCAGAGCCCAAGCACTTTCCAATTTTCCATTGATGATCAGGATGTATTAGTACCCACAGCTCATGCGTGCCCTTTGCCAGTGTGGGATAATTCTTCTTGATCAGTTGTTTCAGAACAATAGCCTTTTGAAGGCAAAGAAAAAGAGACCATCTTGAGGTGTGATGGACATCTGCTGTTCATGTCTGCCCAGAATCCACTCCCTCTTCTGTCCCTAGAGCCCCAGTTTCAACCTGGGGACTCCCTAGCCCCCCAGTCCTAGTCTTTGAGGACCCATCACTCTCCCAATGCAAGCTCTGGCCAATCAGTACCTCACATCTCCAACCACGGCATCGGTTTAGTAGCTGGCAATTGATGGGGACCATCTGATAAAAATTTTAATCCAGGGTATTAGCTAGAAGATTTCAGAAAGAAGTGTTTTCTTTCCGCTGAAGTTTCTAAATCTGGAGAATAAATCATGGAATGGTTGGAAGGCACCTTTGCCATAATATGGGGAAAGCCTGCTTGAAAGTGGGGGAGGAAAGCTGAGGAAGAGAGAGTCAAAAATACATGAGGAAACCAGCATCTTTTGAGTGACTGGATTCAGCCATGCCTAACACCTGCCACCTCCATGATTTTTGGGGGTTTTTTTGTGTTTTTTTTTTCAGATACATGGTCCGATACAGTCCCCTGTTTTGAACAAGACAGCTTGGTTGGATTTCCATCATGTGCAGCTGAAAAGCATCCTGAGTAATATGGTGAGTGGTAGGCAGTTTGCCCCAGTGCCTTTGAGGGGGGAAAAAAAATCCGTGTCCAACAATCGTTTGCTGGCCTCGCTCACTTCTTGAGCCTCATACGCTGCCATACTTTCCCTCACTCACTCTGCTCCAGCTACCCCAGCCTCCTGGCTGCTCCCGGAGCACGCCGGCTTGTCCCACCTCAGGGCCTTTGCACTTACCATTCCCTCTGCCTGAGGTGCCCTTCTGCCTGATTATCACACGACTGTTTCCTTCTCATGCTTCCGGACTCCGCTCGGACACTGACTCCTCAGAGGGACTGCCTCCGGAAGCCTCAGAGGCTCTCCATTCACTCTGCTTGTCAGATTCGCACAGGACACCTATGTGATGCCATCCTATTTGTTCAATCCGTTAGTTGGTCACTACTTGTCTCTCCCAATGAAGTTCAGCTGTTTTTACCACCAGAGCCTTGATGCTTAGAACAATGCTTGGTTCCTGGAAGATACTCAATAAATATATTAGAAATCATGAAGGAAGGAAAGTTGAGAAGGAGGGAGGAGGGAGGAAAGGAAGGAGAGCAGAGGGAGGGAAGACAGGAAATGAGGGGGGAGGGGAAGGGATGGGAGGTTAGAGTCATACAAATGCTCCGGGTTTTAGAGCCTCTTCCTTTTTCCCACACACACAGACTTGGTCCAGAACCAAACTCAGAAACAAGAGCCTTTGAAATCCCATCTTGGAATATCCCACCGGCCTCTGCCACTTAATTAAATAAACCCATAATGAAATTTCTCCCCATTGAGTCCATATTTAATAATTAATTGACCTCTTCAGCCCAGCCAAGCTCGGAGCCTCATCAATTATGTATCTTTCCCTTCTGCACTCAACACTCACCCCCCCTCCCCAGAAAACAAGGGCCCAATCAGGAGACGCTGCGAGCGGTCAGAGGCGATGGGGGCCCCTCTGAGGGGTAAAGCTCTCCCACAGTGTTGGCCTACAGGGGGCAGATAGGGAGGGGTGGGAGGGGGTCAGATCCAGTCTTGGGCCTGAAGCTTGTACTATCTGTGGGGCCCTCTGGAAGAAGACAGAATTGGGGCACCTGGGCGGCTCAGTCGGTTAAGTGTCGGACTCTTGATTTCCGCTCAGGTTGTGATCTCATGGTTCAGGAGTTCGAGCCCCGTGTCGGGCTCTGCCCTGACAATGTGGAGCCTTCTTGGGATTCTCTCTCTCTCTCTCTCTCTCTCTCTCAAAATAAATAAACTTTTAAAAAAGACAAAATTTTTAATATAAAATCAGGCATAGAAGTAAATATTTACATAGAAAAAAGAAACTAATCACTTTCTTAAAAGCTGACACAAACCATAAACTCCAGCCACAAAATAACAATATTTTTATTAATGGCCTGGCACACTTTGAGGGTCAGCGAGCACTTAAGATTCATTACTTCACAAGAAAATCTGAGATGACTTGAGGTGTTACAATTCCTGTAGGAAAGAAAGGTGGTGGCCGTTTGCCCTTTTGACCACAGACATTTTGATTGTGTCTCCTTATAAATCCCGCGTTCCACAGAGAGAGAAGAAATGTAATTCATTTTTTCCTCTAGAAAGGTTGATCAGAAAAAAAAAAAAGACAGCTCAGAAAAGTTTCCTTTGGCTTTGTAACCCGTTACAGGTCATATCACGGAGTGTCTTCGTCTACTAAGCCCCTCGTAACAAAGCACCCCAGAGTAAGTGGCTTAAACAACAGAAATGGATTTTCCCACAGTTCTGGAAGCAGGAGTCTGAGATGAAGACGTCAGCAGGTCTGGTTTGTCCTCAGGTCTCTCTTCTTGGCACGGAGATGGCCGTCTTTTGCCAGTGTCTCCCCCCCGCCCTGTATCCCCCTCCCCAAGGTCTTCCCTTAAGTGTGTCTGTGCCCTGATCTCTTCTTCTTCTTCTTCTTTTTAATATTTATTTATTTTTGAGAAAGAGAGACAGAGTGGGAGAGGGAGAGAGGGAGACACAGAATCTGAAGCAGGCTCCAGGCTCTGAGCTGTCAGCACAGAGCCCGACACAGGGCTCGAACCCACAAACCACAAGATTATGACCCAGGCCAAAGTTGGACACATAACTGGCTGAGACTTCCAGGTGCCCCCTGATTCCCTCTTCTTATAAGGACACCGGTCATATTGGATCACGTCCTATCCTAACAACCTCATTCTAGCTTAGTCACCTCTTTAAAGACCCTTTCTCCAAATACAGCCACATTCTGAGGTCCTGGGCTCTAAGACTTCAACATATGACTTTGGAGAGGGACACAATTCAGCACATGCCACAGATAGTTGTAGAAGGGCTATTGAATTTGGGGAAAGCATTATCAAGTGTCTTTCCTACAAGAGCTAAAATATTTCAAGACAGTTCAAGTTTTCTTGGCGCGGTGACCAATCTCAAATTCTCACTAACTGATGACTGGTTGACTGGTCATCAACCAGTTTGTCGATGATGTCTATCCTTGCATTAGGATGATGACTCTGGGGCCGCGGTGGGTGGGAGGGAGTTCCTGGGAAGCCATTCTCATACCTGGAGGACAGGCAGTGACTTAAACATGCCCAGAAATGGGCGTGAGCCACACGGAATGTCTCATATGGCTGACTGAATGCCAATCCCCGCCAAACTTCCCTTCTGTCAGACACCTGACAAATCACTGCCACCCCAATACCACACAGTGAAAGGGAAAGTGTGCCGGGGAAGTCAAAGCAGAGAGAGACAACAGTCTTAAGGGACAACAGTTGAAGTATCATACTTTTGCAGATTTTACAAACAAATGGCCCCCGTGGCTGTGGCATAGGGTTTTAGAAGGTGCCTGGGCAAGCGCTGGGCAGGTCTGAGCTTCACTAACTTCACAGGAAATCTACCTCTGGAGGGGCCCAGACCACAAGCTTCCCTTCCTCGAACCCCACATGGTTCTGGCCAGGCCAGAGTTGCAAAGACAGAGAGGAAGTAAACGGGGCTTTTTTTTTTTTTTTAAATGTTTGATTTATTTCTGAGAGAGAGAGAGAGAGAGACAGAGTGTGAGCAGGGGAGGGTCAGAGAGAGAGGGAGACACAGAATTTGAAACAGCCTACAGGCTCTGAGCTAGCTGTCAGCACAGAGCCTGATGCGAAGCTCAAACCCATGAACCGTGAGATCATGACCTGAGCCGAAGTCAGATGCTTAACCAACTGAGCCACCCAGGCGCCGGGGCTTTGTTTTTATAGTGGGAAGTGCGTTCATTTCCTAGAGTCGTTGCAACGAATGACCATAAACTTGGTGGCTTAAAACACCTGACCTGTACTCTCACAGCTCTGGGGGCCACAAGTCCAAAGCCAAGGTGTTAGCAGGTCTACCCCTGCCCTACAAGGCGAGAATCCTTCCTTGCCTCTTCCCTGGCTTCGGGCGGCAGCCCCTAATCTCTGCCTCCGTCTCCCCGTCCTTCCTTCCTGTCTCTGTATGTCTTCTGTTCCTCTTCTGTCGGTCTCCGGTTTAGGCCCCACCCTAATCCAGGATGATGTCACCTTGAGATCCCTAATTATATCTGCAAAGACCCTTATACCAGTTCTGGGGTTGGGACTGGGATATAACTTTTTAGGGGGACACTGATCAGCCCCCTACAGGGGTTCAGGGGAGCAAGTCTAGACCTCAGTGTTTTTGTTTTTTTTCAAAAATTTTAATGTTTTTATTTATTTCTGAGAGAGAGAGAGAGAGGGAGAGAGAGAGTGTGAGCAGGGGAGGGTCAGAGAGAGAGGCAGATACAGAATCTGAAGCAGGCTCCAGGCTCTGAGCTGTCAGCACAGAGCCCGATGTGGGGCTCGAACCCATGAACCCTGAGATCATTACCTGAGAGGAAGTCAGACGCTTAGCTGACTGAGCCACCCAGGCGCCCCTAGACCTCAGTGTTTCCACTGAAAAGGAAAGACCACGTACTCCCAGCTGAAAACCCCCTAGTAGGGTTCTGCTTTAGGGTCCGCCTGATTTCCAGCACTTCCATCCAGCACCTGGGGGTGAGGGCTCTGAAAATACTCAGGAGATAGGTTTTTTTCCAACACAGCCAAGCGGCCCAAATTTCAACCATACTTTCAATATTCGTAACGATGTCCATGTCCACAAACCATTTAATTCATGTTTTACTAATTCACTTAACATGGGATTTTTTTGCAAATGGATTCTTTTTTTTTTTTAATTCAGCCTCATCCAAAGCAATATCTACACAATAATAGCCATGAAGGGTTTTGACATGCCTCTTCTGTTTTCTTTTTTCCTAATACATAATACACTCAAACGATTAGAGGGTATAGAGGGTATTGATCTCTAGCTTTGTTGCCAGGGTATCTTGAAGGCCTGGTCCATTAATCCTCACAGCAACCCTGCAGGAAAGGAACTTTTATTATCATCCCATTTTACAGTTGAGAAAACTGAGGTACAGAAAGGGCAAGTAACTTGAGGCAGCCAGCACAGAAAAAAATGGGGAGCTGGTAGAGAAAGGGACAGAGAAAGGAGACAGTCTGGTTCTAAGGGGCGAGTTGGGGAGGAAGAGAAGAGAGGGAGAAAAGGGAGTCTCTGAGCCCGGACATGGAGAGGGAGGGGTGGCCGGTACTCACACTGCAGAAGTTAAGTCTGCCAGACACGGTTTTCCTTTTAGCATCATGATGGATCAGAGTTCTGTCCTGTGGGTCAGGGCTGCCCTCGGTCCTTCAACATGAGCCTGAAGAAACAGAGGCTCAATAGGAGATGATGGGAATTGTGAGGGCGAGTGGGGCAGAGCGGCCCCACCACACTGCCCACGTAAATGACTCTTTCGAGACGCGTCTCCTCATCCCCTCGCCCCATCCAGGTTTGAACAGCCCCGGCTGCCTGTGCCTGGCGTTTCCTGATCATCGATGCAGCTTCTCCCAGCCTCCATCCCAATGCACCTGCAGCTCCCAGGCTTGATTTCAACGCTCCAGCTTGACCCGTAATCCGACTGGCGCTGGAGCCGTCCTTGCCCGTGGCTTTTGTCATCGCTGACGCGTACTGTGTGCTGGGCTGGGCACTGGGCGCTGGGACAACAACCACGAACATTCTTGAGTCCTGTCCTCACGCAGTTGACATTCCCTGAGGAGGGTATTTGGGTAAAAGCCAGCTGCTGCAAAAACCCTCAAAACCCCTCAAGCCTCAGTTTCTTTCTTTCTCTTTCTTTCTTTCTTTCTTTCTTTCTTTCTTTCTTTCTTTCTTTCTTTCTTTCTTTCTTTCTTTCTTTCTTTCTTTCTTTCCCTTCCTTCCTTCCTTCCTTCCTTCCTTCCTTCCTTCCTTCCTTTCCTTCCTTCCCTTCTTTCTTTCTTTTTTTAAAGGCATGTTCCTCATTTACATCAGAGCCCACCACCGATTGACAGACAAATGCTTCCAGAACAGCAGCCCTTTCCCTCTGGTGGCTCTGTCCTAATGAGCCCAGGATTATTAACTGCCTTTGTGCCACAGCCCCCCTTTGGCAGTGGGATAAAGGTTATGGACTGCTTCGTGGGATAATGTTTTTATTTTTTATTTTTCATTATTTTAGTGTTTATTTTTGAGAGAGAGACAGACACAGAGCAGAAGCAGGGGAGGGGCAGAGACAGGCGGAGACACAGAATCCAAAACAGGCTCCAGGTTCCTTGCTGACAGCTCGGAACTCGCCGGGGCTCGAACTCACTGATTGTGAGATCATGACCTGAGCCAAAGTCACTCGCTTAACAGACTAAGCCACCCAGGCACCCCTAATGTTTTTAAATGTAAAAAATAAAATACATAGGATCATAAAGAACACCAATTATATTGAAATATAGTTATTAAACTATATTTTTCAATTTGTCACATAGTAATATGTATGCTTTATTAACACATTAAATAACAAGACAAAGTGGCAGGTCCAATAAGGACTGTAATTTCAAAGTAGTGATGAGAATAAACCCAGGATCAGTAAACTATGACCACAGGCCAGATTGGGTGGGCCGACACCTGTTTTGTAAATAAAGTTTTATTAGCACATGACCACACTCGCTTGGTTACATAATGTTTGTGGCCGCTTCTGTGTGAGTAGTTGTGACAAACAGCATATGTCCTACATGATTTACTGTCTGCATAGTTACAGAAAAAGCTTGCTGTGAACATTTTTTTCAAATAACATTTTTTAAAAAATATTTTTATTTATTTCTAGGAGAGAGAGAGAGACAGCTTGAGCAGGGGAGGGTCAGAGAGAGAGGGAGATACAGGCTCTGAAATAGGCTCCAGGCTCTGAGCTGGCAGTCAGCACAGAGCCTGACGCGGGGCTCGAACCACGAACCGCGAGATCATGACCTAAGCAAAAGTCGGACACTTAACCGACTAAGCCACCCTCAAATAACATTTCTAATATACCTGCGGCATTTGTCATATAATATGAAAATATGTGTAACTTCCTGGAGAAGGTGTTACAGGCTCTGCTGCTACTGTTGTGGGTGGTTGAGGACATTGAAGGAAATGATAATTTCCCATCAGAGGTGTGTGAAAATAGAGATGCAGTTTTGTTGCGTTTTTAAAAAAATTTTTTTTAACATTTTATTTTTATTTTTGAGAGACAGAGAGACAGAGCATGAGCAGGGAAGGGGCAGAAAGAGAGGGAGACAAAGAATCTGAAGCAGGCTCCAGGCTCTGAGATGTCAGCACAGAGCCCGACGCAGGGCTCGAACTCACAGACTGTGAGATCATGACCTGAGCAGAAGTCGGACGCTTAACTGACTGAGCCACCCAGGTGCTCCAAAGATGCAGTTTTTTAAACATCCAAATTCAGGGCCCCCGTTCTGCCAGAGGAAGCCATAGATCTATTGGCGGTCATCAGACCAATCCCAGAATAGTAGGTCCAGCCCTCTTCTAGGGCCCTGGGGGCTCCCCTTTCCCATTCTCTGCAACTGCAGCCCAAGAGGGAGGGCAGCAGGTGTGGGGGCCTCTGTCGGAGGTTTCATGACCCCGGGCCAGAAGGTCATGTCCATCACCTCCACCACATTCTGTCAGAACAAAAGCACGGGGTCACATGCAATTGAAAGGAATGAATACTGGGAAATAGAGTTCTGCGGTGTGTTTAACACAGACACCGGGGAGCAGTGGCAACAAACAAACAAATGTACAATATGTCAGGTGGTCATAAAGGGCTATGGAGACAAATAAAGCCAAATAAAATGAATAGGGAATTCTAGCAGGAATTGTGATTTTATTAATATTTTTTAAATGTTTTACGAGGGGGATAGAGGATCTGAGGCGGGCTCTGCACTGATAGCCGAGAGACCAATGTGGGGCTTGAACTCACAAACCAAGAGGTCATGACTGGAGCCGGAGAAGGAGGCTTAACTGACTGAGCCACCGAGGCACCCCAGGAATCCTGATTTTATACAGAGGGTTTTGTTTTGTTAATGTTTATTCATTCTTGAGAGACAGAGTGCAAGTAGGGGAGGGGCAGAGAGAGAGGGAGATATAGAATTTGAGGCAGGTTCCAGGCTCTAAGCTGTCAGCACAGAGCCCCACACAGGGCTTGAACCCACAAACTGTGAGATTAAGACCTGGGCCAAAGTCAGACACTTAACCAACTGAGCCACCCAGGCGCCCCAGGAATCATGATTTTAAATAGGTCAAGAAAGGCCCCACTGAGAGGTGCCTGGGTGACTCAGTCCATTGAGTGTCCAACTTCGGCTCAGGTCATGATCCCACAGTTGGTGGGTAGGTTCGAGTCCCGCATCGGACCCTGTACTGACAGCTCCGAGCCTGGAGCTTGCTTCGGATTCTGTGTCTCCCTCTCTCTCTGCCTCTTCTCTCACTCATTCTCTTTCTCTCTCAAAAATAGATAAACACTAAAAATAAGGCTGACACAGTTAAAGGAAAGCCTGTTCAATAAGAATACATTGAAATAAGAATTTAAGAAAATCCTTTTGAATTTTGAAAATAAGAATTTCAACCCCGCACCACGGCATCTTACGTGCATACCTGCAAACAGCTTTTTTTGCTGGAAGCGAAGGGGTCGCCCAGCACCACTGAGCGTCTCTTGGGGACACAGCCCTGAACAAGAGTCCCCGGGGGAGCCACCACCTGCTGGTCGTCCTTGGGGCGGAGCTAATGCCTCCTGGCTCGTCTCCACCAATGAGCGAGGTCACAGGAGCTGAGCCGCTCCCTGGAGCTTTAAGTTCCTGTCGGGAGGAGACTGGCTGCGACAAAGGAGTTGGGGGTCCCTGCCCTGCCCCCTGGCTCACTCACTGTCTCCTGCGCTTTCTCTCTCCACCTCCACCCCGCACCCCCCCTCCCACCCTCAGCGGTAATGACCCCTCGACAGCTGCGCGCCAGCTAAGCAGCCTCCCGAGACAGGTTCGCACCTGCTCGGNCCTTTCCCGGCGGCCGAGCACACAGACCGCAGCTGCCCGGCTCGCGGGGCCGCAGTCGGCCAAGTGTTCGCAGCCCCCAGGTTGGGCAGGGCGCCGGGCACACCTGCGCCGCGCAGATGGTGCCGCCCGTGGCAGCAGGCACCAGGGCCCCTCCGGGGACCGGAGGCGGTGGGACAGAGCGGGGTCCCTTCTGGGCTCCGAATCCGGGAAGGGGCCACCGAGAAAATGACACCGAGCGGTGGGGCCAAGCCATGCCCGTGGCCTCCCAGGCCACCTTGCTGCAAAAAGTGTGAGCCCCTTTCAGTAACCTCAATGCCCATCAATAGGGGATTGAGCAGGAAACATGTGCTGGACTTTTGTGGGGCAAAATAGGGTGGAGAGGAAAGGCAAGGCCAAAGGCAGCATGTTTAGCATTATCCTCTGTGGGGGTTCAAGGTGGAAGTCTGGCTCTATCCCTTTAGAGCTCTGCAAGCTCGGCCACATCACTTCGTTTCCAACATTGGTTCTTTTATGTGTAGAATGGTATAATACAGGTACTGCGAGAGTTAAATGAGATACTGCCTTGAAAATGAAAATGCGTAACACAGCACGTGGTACGCAGCAAGAACTTAATAAAGTATTTCTTCTTATTTCTCATGAAAAAAGTACCACACACTCCTGTCTAAGCATTCACACTTTATCAAATTATATAAGATTCAAAGCCAAAGTGGCCAATACTTTCACCTCCACCCGAGATGACCATGGGTGATCATTTTGTGTTTTGTCCTGTGATTTTTTCCCACATTGTATGTACATACAGAAACATAGATTCCAAAACCAAATGAGAGGCAGTCCGATTTAGTGGTTAAAATCTTGGACTCTGGGGCCAGACTGCCTGCATTCAAAAAAACCCAACTGTGCTGTTAACATGCTGTGTGTCCTGGGAAAATTACTTAACTTCTCTGGGCCCTAGTTTCCTCATCTATAAGCTTAGAGGAAGGTTGTAGACTTCACTGAGCTAATGCACACAAACCACGTTGAATAGTGCAAATAGAAATGTCAGATTTATTGTAGATAGTATTTTGTAACTTCTTTTTCTTAATATTTCTTAGACACATTTCTGTGCTGGGAATCCTATTCCTTCTTGCCATCTTCCAGCGGAACCATCTCATACGTAAGCTCTCTTCCCCGGACGGGCTCCTGGGTTGGCTTCCTAGTACTGCAGTGAACACTGAATGCACATCTCTGTGCCCGGCTGTGAGATTTTCTATAGAGTCAGGGCCTGGAGGTGGTGGTGTGGGTTGAGGGTCCGTGTGGTTGATTCTACCAGGGCTGGGGCTAGCGTGAAGCGACCGCAGGACTCAGGCACAAAATTTAAGCGGACACTCAAAAAAACCTCAATGATCAAGATAAGTCGTATGTTAATGCAATACAGTAAAACCTTGGTTTGCGAACGTAATTTGTTCTGGAAACATGTTTGTCATCCAAAGCATTCGTATATTGAAGCGAATTTCAGGAACCACGGGGGTTGGTTGTGATCATGTGATCATCGGCATCAGGCTCTATTACTAAGATCTTGCTCGTCTATCAAGTTAAAATTTACTAGAAATGTTTGCTCGTCTTGCGGGACACTCGCGGACCAAGTCACTCGCAATCCAAGGTTTTACTATATTTTCAAAACTCAAAAATACTTTATTTTGTCCTTGATGAACAAAAGATCACAATCTTACGGACACGTTCCGGCAGTGCCATACTTGCAGCCTACACCCGAAGGAAATGTGTGCCTCTATACACGTAGGTTTATGTGTATTATCTTTCAAGGTAATTTTTTCCTAGAACATTAAAGTAGTTGAAAGCATATATTGAAAAGTTGAAAATCAGGCATATTAAACGCACAGCGTTATTTTATGTTTAAATTTTTTTAAGTTTATTTATTTATTTTTGAAAGAGAGAGAGAGAGGCAGTGGCAGAGAAAGAGAGAAAAAAATCCCAAGCTGTCAGCACGGGGCCTTGAACTCATGAACTGTGAGATCATATGACGTGAGTTGAGATCAAAGAGTTGGACGCTTAACTGACTGAGCCACGCAGGCGCCCCATTTAAAAATTTTATTTATGCCCCAAACAGAATTGGTGTCAATTTTTCTTTCCTGACTTGAATGGAAGCAAACTTATTACTAATATTTTCACGATCTCCTGGAAAGAAATTACCCACGGAAAAAAGAACGACACACAACCATATATACCACGATGCACAGTCTTCCTTTGGCCTTAGGCTCCAATACGGCTGAACAAGGCACTGGCTACTGTCAATTTGCCTTTCCGAAGATTTACAACAATGGACACCATGGTTCTTCAAGCATCCTTTGGGATTAAGGGGCTTTCGTCCTTCTCTCCACAGTTGGTTCCTGTCTGAGAGGAGCCAGGAGCTGGCGTGCCCGCCTGGGCTGGCCTTCTGTCCTCACTCACTTGTGAGCAATACCCCGAAGACTGTGGCAGCCCCAGCCGGCCGCTCAGGTTACCGCGGGCTCAGGGTGAGGCCTTATCTCGGATCAGCAAAGCCCCCGCAGGGCACTGCTTCTCAGGAAAACCTTTCAGTTCTGGGGTAGACACACTCTAAAAACCCCAGAGCCGCCTTGGGGCAAGAAAAGCAGCTTCTGAACAGCCTAGATGCTGAGATAATCTCATTCCTGTCCCTCGACCTTGGCAGCCCTGAGCTGCTCTGCGCCTTCACTTCCCTGTGAAGCTCTGCGGGCCCCCAGTCGAGGCTTAGGACCAGGACAGGGCGGTCATGGTCCCTGGAGCCCGAGGGGGCAGATGTAGTGTAAATAAAGGGTTTCCAAGGCCCTTTCATGGCTGTTATCATGTCACCACACTGTCCCCAGAGAGTTGGGAGCGCTTGGGCCTTGATATACTTGGATATCAAGGGGTGTCTCAGTCTTAATGTCCTAAGCAGTCACAGTAGTGGACGTAATAATGACAGAGTGTTTACCACACTGGGAATATTCTAGGGGCTTTGTGTAGACTACCTCATTCAGTCCTCATGGGGACCCTCTGAGGAGCTTTATAGTGCCATTTTACAGGTGAAATAACTGAGGCCTACAGGGGGCTTCGTTCCTTGCCTAAGCTCCCGCATTCAGTGACTGGCAAGCTGGATGTGAACCCAGGGGTCTGGCTTCCTGAGTCTGCTCTCAGCGGCTGCACCGTGACCTTCTGCTCCCCCTACTCTCCCATTCCCAGAAAGTGGCCCCTTCAAAACGAAATGAAACACAAAACAAAAAACCCCAACAGATCAGGTCCCGTTTCTGCTCCACTCCTGCTCGGTTCTTTCCACCACTGACCTCTCATCCGTCAAATATCAGAGACACCTGGCATTCGGGGCTCCCCGGAAGCAGTCGCTGAGGCGAGTATGGGAGGGCTTGTCATTGATTTGAGAGGGGAGAGGGGGGATGAGCCACAGGGGACTGGGGAACGAGAGTCTTCTCGGGCCAGGGACCGCCTGGGCCACCTCGGCGGCTTCCTGGCTCCACAGCCCTGAGGAATGGTGCGGGCACTCAGCCCCTCTGCACAAGGAGAGGCGCTTCGGTGTTGGCACACTCAAGTCCCTGTCTGAAAGCCGCTGGGGGTCAGGCCTTCCCTGTTTCCATGGAAAGGGACTCCCCATCACAGAGGCAGGTATCAGCAGTTCTAGAAGCTACTAGAGCACCCAGCGACCATTTTCCTTGTCCCTCCTGTACTCCTCACCCCTTCTATCTTGTGCATACAACGTGAACAACTGACTGTGTGGTCCCAGAATTTGTATGTTGAAAGCTAATCCCCAGTGGGATGGTATTTGGAGGCGGGGCCTTCGGGAGGTGAGCCAAAGTGCTGGAGCAGCATGAGTGGAGTGAGCGTCCTCCTAAAAGGGGCGCCGGGACCTCTCCCCTCTCTGTCTCTGCCTGGTGAGGCTATAATGAGACCTTGGTGATCGGCCACGTGGCAAAGGGTTCTCACCAGAACCTGGCCGGGCGGGCCTCGGGCCTCAGACTTCCAGCCTCTGGAACCATGAGAAATAAATTTCTGTTGTTCAAAAGCCACACAGCGGGTCGCACTTTGTTAGCGCTGCCTGCATGGACTGAGACGGGAGAGCAGATGGCGAAGAGAAGGAAGCCGATATACAGTGTGTCACCAAGAAGGTTACCACCATGGGCAGCTTTACCCCACAGGGTCCTCTGGGGGGCGGCGAGAACACGCACCTCCTGCGGGGAGAGGTAGCAGAGATGTTTTTCCTCCAAACCCCGTCTGTCTGTCATTGGATGAAGGTTGCTTCTGCAACCATGAACTCATCATCACGCTGGCGTGCCCTGCGCTTGGGTCAAGTTGACTCCGAGCAGCGGTGGAGGGGGGCGGGGTCAAAAAATTGCAGGAGGCGAATTGCAGGTGTTTGCAATGATCATTCTTTGGTGAGAGGGGGTCAGTTCAGGAGCTGCCAACAGTGGCTGCTCCAAATAGCTTGCTCATCAGATGGAAAACCAGATGCCAGTCACCAGTGATTAAGCACCTACTGTTTGCCTCGTGTCACACTGAGTGATTTCCTTGTAAATTTCACAGCAAAAGTTGCTCACAGAGCCCCGCCTGCAGTGGACGACGGCAGTGTTTAGAGAAGGTAGGTGTTTGCCTAAAGCCACGTATTCAGTTAAACAGGGCAGATTCAGGATTAAAACCAGGTCTCCCTGATTTGCCAGACCCAATACGTTTCCCCTCGTGCTGTTTCTCTGGATTCCTCTGCATCTCAGAGATTCACGATTCTCACCAGTCTGACCCATCAGGGAATGCGTCCCAAAGCTGTTCTGAGGGCTGAAGTGAATAAAATGCTAATCCTCATCAATAGATTACACTGAGAAGTTCTTAAACCAGAGATCTGCCTGCAATAAAAGCAATTGGGTTGTTTCTTTGTAATCTGACTGCTCACATGAGCCCAGGAACCTGCCTTATAGCTTTACAAATCTGTGATAATTTCCTTCAACTTCTCCATTTTATTGCTGCCATTAAAATCCCGTTGTGTTCTTAAAACAGAAAAAAAAATGATTAAAACAGATGTGGCTCTTAACGTTACAATATGAATTTTACAACCCCAGGTTTTATGATACCAAGAGAAATTTCAGCCACCAGGGTCAGAGGCAAGAAAAATGGGACCGGATTTCTGAAATGGGTTTGGGGAGGGGGGAGGGGTTCAGAATGACAAAGAGCCAACAGGGCTAATTTCCTGATGTTTACTTCTCTCTCCAACCTTAGGAACCAACTGCAGAATGTCAAGGTGGTAGCACTTTCCCTGCACCCCAAAGCCAAGTCCCCACAGCTACTCAGGTTTGACGACACCACTTTCCCTCGCCCCTGCCTCCCTTCCAACTCCCCCTCCCCAAATCATACTTTCTGATGAAACAGTCTGCCCTGGTTTTTTTTGTTTTTTGTTTTTGTTTTTTGTTTTTTGTTTTTTTCTGAGACTGTTTCGGCACACAGAGAGCATTGAGATGTGCAAATTCTGGTCCCAGATCTTCAACAAATGCACCTTTTGATTTGGACAAATCACTGAAGCCTGTGCTACAATTTCTCCATCCATAAAAGCCCACAGCGTACCAGATCCCCAGCTCCTCTGGTGGCCCTGCAACTAACTCCTCACGGCATCTGCGAGAGAGCCGGCACACAGCACACCGAGTATTTGTTGCCCGAGAAAATGAATGAATTCCTAAATTCACCTCTGTTCTTCTTTGAGGGGCGCCTGAGTGGCTCAGTCAGTTAAGTGCCCCACTTTGGCTCAGGTCATGATCTCAGTGTTAGTGAGTTGGAGCCCCGCGTTGTATCCGGCTCTGTGCTGACAGCTCCGAGCCTGGAGCCTGCTTCGGAACCTGTGTCTCCCTCTCTTTCTGCCCCTCCCCTGCTCATGCTCTGTCTCTTTCTCTCTCAAAAATTAACAAACATTAAAAAATATATTCTTCTTAGAAAAATGACGGGGTTACTGACTTCCATTACAAATTAAAAAAAAAAGAAAAAACAACCATGAGACGAGTTTCCTTTTTCAAAAATATAAGCAATCAGACTAGAAAATATTTAAAACAGCTATACTCAGTGCTGGCAAAAATGTGGAGAAATGGGCATTCTTCTCTGCTGGTAGGAATGATACAAATAATCATTACCAAGACACTAAATGGGCATATCCTTTCAATCAGCAATTTTGCTCTCAGGAGTTTATCCTAAGGAAATAATCAGAAAAATGTGAGAAAATGCCCACGGCATCAACTCCAGGGAAGAGAAAAAAGAAGATAAAAAGATATATATAGTATCATTCCAATTGTATGTTTAAAAAAATAACTGCATAGGGGTGCCTGAGTGGCTCAGTCGGTTGAGCGTCTGACTTCGACTCAGGTCATGATCTAACCATTCGTGGGTTCGAGCCCCGCGTCGGACTCTGTGCTGACAGCTCAGAGCCTGCAGCCTGCTTCAGATTCTGTGTCTCCCTCTCTCTCTGACCCTCCCCTGCTCACGCGGTCTCTCTCTCTCTCTCAGAAATAAATAAAACATTAAAAAAATTTTTTTTAAAAAATAACTGCATAGAAACTCATTGAAAGAAAAGCCCCAAATGTTAAATAGACATATCTCTGGTTGGTAAGATTATTTCTATTTTTTTCTGTGTACACTTGAGTGCTGGTCTCACTCAGCTCTTTCTTCAGGTCCCTGCTGAGAAGTCACCACATCATCAAGTCCGTCCCTGACCAGCTTCCTGGAAACAGCAAACCCCTGCCCCGAGTCTCCCACCCCTTACCTTGTTTTGTTTTCTTCGCAGTTGGACATCGTGCTGTACTTGTGTTTAATCACGTATTCATCATCTGTGCTCCACAACTTAATGTCAAGTCCACGAGGATGGTGTCCCAGCACCTCACCAGGACCTGGCATAAAGGAGGCACAAAAACATGAATGATAGTTTGAATGGATGGATAGCACATGCAAATACATATACAAGGATAATCTACTACAGAGTTGTTTCTAATAGTGAAATATTGAAAAAGAACTACATGTCTCATGGCAGGAAATGGGTTCAGTGTAACACGGTACATCTAGACAGTGAAGTCTATGCGACACTGTTTTCAGATTTTTAAATGTATATGTGTGTAAGCATGTTTGTGTGCATATGATTGTGTTTTTTTCCTAACCGCAAAAGCAATACATGCTATTTACAACAGATCAGTCAATGGAGATGGGCTTAAAAGAAAAGAAAACCTCACACCCTGAAATTCATCTCACACCTTAAGCTTTAGTAATTGGGTAACAATCCTCCCATATAATTTTTTCTCTGATGCTAATACAAACAAATGCCAATATATGGGCACGTAATTAAGGTCCCTGTCTTTTCTAAAATTTGATTAATCAACACAGGAAGGACGCCTCCGCAGGTTGATACACAACTTGTTAAATTATTACACCATGTCCACTAGAACATTCAGACTGTTCCCAAATTATTGCCTGTATAATTGATGCTGCAAAAAGCATCCTTGCTCGTGTGTCCTGATACGTTGGTAATTATATTTACGGAGGGTGGATTTCCAAATGTGGTGTTTCTGGGTCAAAGTTTTCAAGCATGTTTAGTTTAATAAGACTGTCATAATACTTTTAATTTAATAATAGCTTCATAATATTCTGAAGTTAATAATACTTTTTAATAATACTTCAGAAACCACTACAGCAATTCACATTCTGCTAGCAATCATGACTATTTCTTTACATCTTTACCAGCCCTGGTATTATTAATCTTTTCAGTTTTTGTCAACAAAGGAGTATAAAATAGTATTCTACTGTTTAGATTTTCATGGCCACGAGCAAGGTTGTAAATATTTTCGTGTATATTGGCTATTCTGTGAATACCCTTTGTCCATTTTCCTATTGAAATGCGTATCTTGTTGATTTCTAGAAGCTGTTTGTAGATTAGAAATATTGTATCTTTGCCCTGTCATTTTGTTGGGAATTTTCTCCCATGCTGTCCTGAGAATACATATAGATCTTTTTTGAAATATTTATTCAAATGTTTCTGTTACTTTTCTACATTTAGGTATTTGTGACCCATCTAGAATTTTTGTATATATTATGAAGTAGAGCCTAACCTACCTTCTTATAAATGGACAGCCAGTTACGACAGTACTATTTTTCAATAAAACATCCTGTTTCTACAGAGTTTAAATGTTACCTTTAAGTAAACAAATAAAGAAATACATAAGTATGCATAAACAAATATATATATATATAATATATATATACCATTATATATTTTGATTAATAGGTATATACATTTCCTGTGTATACCTAGACTAATTTCTGGAGTTTCTATAATGTCCTACTAATCATCTGCTTACTGATTTTCCTTCTCTAGCTTTCTAGTAATATAGCAGCCAGGCTTCCAGCAGGAAACAAATCCTACTCAGGCAGGACTACATGGAAAGGTTTAAAACATTTTTTTATGTTTATTTACTTACTTTGAGAGAGAGAACAGCAGGGGAGGGGCAGAGAGAGAAGGGGACAGAGGATCCGAAGCAGGCTCCACGCTGACAACGGAGAGCCCGATGCGGAGCCTGAACCCAGGAACCGTGAGATCACGACCCGAGCCGAAGTCAGGTGCCCAACTGACCGAGCCACCCAGGCGCCCCTACATGGAAAGGTTTAATATGGAGACTATTTATCAAGGGATGGGCAGGGTTTATAGAAGCCAACAAGGGGTAGAGCAGTAGGGGCCAATGATGGGGGGCTATTGCTGCTCCTAGACTTGAAGAGGAAACAGAGATGCAGGAACTAGCTCACACTTGCTGGCAAGAGACAATCTTAGCATCTCTTTCCAGCTGCACGAGACTTCATATGGGTAACTTGAGATCAGCCAAGGGGGGACTATTTACACCAAGGAAACTGGCAAATGCTAGACATCAGGGCTTCCTGCCTCCAGAGCGTGATGTCCGACATTTACAAGCCCCGCACTGGGAGGAAGGAAGTGTGCACTGGAATCGGAGAGTAGTGTCCTTGCAGAAGGAACTATGGCCTTGAGTAGGACACAACCTGCCCACCACCGCTCAGCAGAGAAGGAACTTTGATCTTCTCCTACCCTCCTGACCTTGCAAGTGCCCCCCGCTGCCCAACCCCCATCACCCGTCAGAGAACTGGGGAGCCTCTTCACAGTCAGAGGGGTCAGCTTCCGGGGGAATCTGGGAGGGTAGTGAACAGAGGGTCCAGATAGAAATATCCAGCCCAAGACCCTCTGACCATCTGGGAAGAGAGCCCTCCTCATCTCCACCCTAAGTCCTCATGTTCAAAATTTCTTTAGAGATTTTTCCACATTTCCCCCTCACCGCCTCCCCCCAAAAAAACCTTGTTGAGATAAGGATCAGGATTTTATACAATTTAAAGATTAACTTGGGAAGGCTTGGTACTGTGAAATTAAATCTTCCCATTTAAAAACATGGGCTATCTTTCCACATACGCCGTGCAGTAAGGCTTTTGCTTTTTATCCTTTAATTAAATCTTACGGTCGTTTCCGTATGTCTAATAGTCTTATTGTTAAATTCGATTGTATTTTATTGTTCTGATCGCTGATACAAATGAACGATTTTTCTGCATTAATTTTCTATCTGGTTATTTCTAATAAAAAGAAAACATATTGACATCTTCATATTTAGAACATATTCACATAACTTATAAAGTAATCATTTATACATGCTCATGTGAATAATACTTTTTAAGTAGCCTCTTCTGAGTTTTCCAAGCTTGCAATGATAGCATCCGCTGATAAGGAGGTAGTTTTCCCTCTTTATTTGGATATTTACACAACTTATTTCATTTTTGTGTATAATCATATTAGCTAGAAACTCGGAAATAATAGTGCAGTCAGGGACCATGCTGCCTGATTTTTCATTCTACTGGGTCTGATTCATGTTTCACGGTATCTCAGTACAGCTACCGCAAGTTTGTAGGAATTGTTTCTATTCTATTCATGACGTTTCTTGCTAGCCTCAGTTTTACTTGGAGTTTTTTCTAGCAACAGCTGTGGAATTTTATCAAATGCCATCCCAGCATTTTTTTATAACCCGTGCTTTTCCTCACTTAATTTGCCGATATAACGATGTAACAAATTATACTGTCAGATCTTCTAATGATGAACTACTTCTGCTCCTGAAACAGACATTATTTGCTCATGATCTATCATTCTTTAATTTGTCACCGGATTATATTTGCTGCCATTTTACTGAGACTTTTAGCATCTCTATTCATAAGGAAATATGGTCTAGAGTTTTCCTGATTGTGCTGGGAATGACAAACCTGGTCATTAAGGTTCTTTGTTGCTTTGATAAATGATTTGGGGGAACTTGGTGTCAGTTTCTGCTGAAACACTTTGAAGAACAGTTTGGTAATTTTTTAACGACTTCGCTTTTGCCCGCATTTAGTTGTTTTTTAATATTTCTGACCTCTGTTCAAGTTGATTTTGGTGATTTCCTCCAGATTTTCCATGTTTTTTTGTTTTGTTTTGTTGGCTCACAGGGATTTATTTACTTCATTTATCCCACATAAAGAACCAGCATTTGGCTCCGTGCTCTGCCAGAGTAGTGGGGTACAGCAAGATGGGAAGGGACTTGGGGTGCAAATAGCAGCCCTACTTGCCAGCTGGGGGATCTCGGGAAATCATTTCCCCTGGGTGAACCTCGGGTTCCTAGTCTGAAGAAGAATATGCCTTTCAGGGCAGTGTATGCAGATAAAAGAGAAAAAAAAAAAGCCTGGAAAAACACCCACCGCAATTCCTAACATACAGTAAGAGCTTTGGTCTCTAGAAAATTCTCCAGAGAAATAGAAAAGAGGATAGAGGGGTGTGTGTGTGTGTGTGTGTGTGTGTGTGTATGAGAGAGAGAGGGAGAGAGAGAGAGAATATCAGGAGTTGGCTCATGTGATCATGGAGACGGACCTGTCCCAAGATCTCGGGGTGAGTCAGCAAGCTGTGGACACAGGAGAGGTGAGGGCTTAGCTCCAGTCCTTAGAGCCTCAGTACCAGCGAAGCCCATGGTGCACTTCCGGTCTGAAGGCCAACAGGCTCAAGACTCAGGAAGAATTTATGTCTTAGTTTCAATCCAAAGGCAAGAAAAAGCCAACGTCCTGCCCAAATGCCCCCCCACCCCCGCTCCAAGTCTGAGCATGTGAGGCAGGAAGGACCAATCGACACAGTTTATTCTCCTGCCCCCAGTGACTCAGGGATGGACACATGACCCAAGACATGGAATGAGACTCAATCCATAGAATGTGTTTGGAATTGTTGAGGAAAAAAAGATCCTTCCCACTGGATTGGTTAGACGGGCAGGAAATAAGCCTGGAGCTACTGGGCGTCATCTTACCACCCCAAGCCTGCTGGAGAATGAAGCCAATAGAGAAGAAAACTGGTCAGAAAGAGAGTGAAAACAAGTCCTTGGGACCTTCGTCGAGCACCTGGATCTAGCCAAGCCTGAAGCCTTTGCCTTTGTATTTTATCCACTGTGGGAACCAGTAAGTCCATTTTAGTGGAGTTTCTGTCACTGACAACTAAAAGAGACCTGAATAACTCTGAGGGTGACCTATGAATTTATTAGCCGTTGAGTTTTTGACCCAAGGAATCCCCTCTCCCTGCTTCTACAGCCTCTAATGCTTCTACTATTGTATCCCTAATCCTAGGGTATGGGAACTGCCTCTTCCCTTGTCTGTCTTCTTCAAAAGACTGTAGCTACTTGAGCTCAGAAACCTGCTTTTCTCATTTCTGTGTCCTCTAAGCTAGTCTAGAGTCCAGAGCCAAAGGTTACTGGGAATCTACAGTGTGGCAAGCACTAATCCTTCCCACCCCCTTACGAAGGAGGTAATGTCATCTCCAAGTAACAGATAGGGAAACTGAGGCCCAGGGTGGACCGTTTCTTAGCACTGAAGTGTGAGACAGACCCCACACTTCAACCCAGGCCTTCCTGATTTCAAAGCACCATCTGGTGAACGTTTGTTGAATGAATGGATGACCCACAAACCGACCTTGACATTAATCCTAATGAAATTTAAGCGTGTTAGTTCTCACCCACAGATCCTGACATTGGAGAACCTTCAGAATTTTGCTAAAATGTGCCACAGGGTCTGGAGTTTCTAGGACAGCTGTTCCACAGCTGAACTGGTACCTCCTTTTCAAAACTTCTGGGACCCCAATCCACAGCCGCCTGGACTGCTGTTCTGCACAGCTGCGGCTTACCCCTCCCTTCGCTAACCCCCGGCCTGTCTTCCTTCTAAAGCAGCTCTTGGGTTCTGTTTTGTTTCCTTTGTTTTGGGGGGGAAGGTCTACTTCCCAAATCCCTATGACCTTCATGCTGGGACTCCAGAGGACCTCAACTTCTCCCCCTGCCCCGAGTCCCCTGTTCCCCGGGGCTTGTCGGATGCCACCTTCTTTCCGGTTCCTCATGACAAACTGCATTTGCTTCAGTCCTCACACCTTCCACCCAAGGTCTTTGCAGACGCCCTGCTATCCCTCTGAAGTTCCCCCTCATCCTAAAGCCCTTGACCTTGCTTGCTCCTGCACATTGTGCCGATAGTTGGCCAAATACAACTCCACAGGGAATTCTCCGAGTGCCCCACACACACTCCATAAATATTTAAAAAAAAATTTTTTAAAAATGTTTTCATTTTTGAGAGTGAGAGAGACAGAGCGTAAGCAGGGGAGGGGCAGAGAGAGGGAGGAGACACAGAATCAGAACAGGCTCCAGGTTCTGAGCTGTCAGCACAGAGCCTGATAAGGGGCTTGAACTCACAGACTGTGAGATCATGACCTGAGCCGAAGTTGGACGCTTAACCAACTGGGCCACCCAGGTGCCCCTCACACTCCATAAATATTTCCTGACTGGATGAAAGAATAAAGTCAACTAACTTGTGCTCAGGTTTGGAGGTTAATGCCCAGACGCCTCAGATCACAATCTCATTTGCATGTCATCACCCCCCAAACCTTCAGCTGGAGCTGGAAAAGTGAGCCCCACCGCAGCCTGACTTCACCCCTGGTCTGGGTTAGCATGAGAACCCCCTCTCACACCCACCCGACCCCAAGTTGCCTTCGCTCTTCTGAGCTGAGGCCACACTTCCTGTCTGTACAAAAATCCCTTCCTCACCTCTGCTCTTTCTTGCATGAAAATCTCATCCCCTCACAGATAATACAAAAAGGGGAAACAATAATAAATGCTTATCACGCACCAATCACATGTTATACACTTCCTACAAACCCTATAAGGTGGAGTACAATTACTGTCTCCATTTTACAGACCAAGAAACTGAGGCCCAGAGAGATTAAGTCAGTTATTCAAGGTCACACAGCTGGTAAGTGATGGAGCCAGACAGTCTGACCCCAGAAAAGCCTCATATAACCACTAAACTATATAATAATAACTTCCCAACATTTCTGACTGTGACTCATAGTAAAAAATACTTTTTATATCATGACCTAGTTCACACATATGCACCCACCCACAAAAGACTGAAACGAAAGTTTCACCAGCAATACTTATTTTTATTATGTGTTATGCATTCTATTTCTTTCAAAATAAATGATGGCCGTGACCCCGGGCAATTAATGGCTGTGCATTTTCAGTTGATTAGAATGAGGTACATGCCACATTTAAATATGCAGTGCAGTTTTTTTTTTATTCAGCTTTAAATTAAAATACATGACACCTTGATTTCAGCCAACACTCTTGGCAGACTTCTGTCCTACAGAACTAAAAGTAAACCAAATTTGTGTTGTTTCAAGCCACCAAATTTGTGGCGGTCTGTTATCGCAGCAATAAGACACTCATACAGATATTTATGAAACTGGTAACATTGACTGCCTCTGGGAAGGGGGGACAGTTAGTTGAGGGACAGGACTGAGAACTATTAAGTGAAAAGTGTATACCGTTTGAATTTTGAACCAGGTGAATGTATTGCTTTCACATAAACAAAATGTTTTAATGTTTGGGGATTCCCTTTAAGTCTCCCCTAACCTCAATCTGGAAGCCACGGATGTACTCAATCTCTCTGAGAATACCACGTTATTGTCTCAGCATGAACCCCCTTTCTTTCTTTCTTTTTTTAATATTTTAACTTATTTCTAGGAGAGAGAGAGAGAGAGAGAGAGACAGCGTGAGAGCGGGGGAGGGTCAGAGAGAGAGGGAGTCACAGACTGAAACAGGCTCCAGGCTCTGAGCTGGCAGTCAGCACAGAGCCCAACGCGGGGCTCGAACCCACGAACCGCGAGATCATGACCTAAGCGAAAGTCGGGCGCTTAACCGACTAAGCCACCCAGGCGCCCCTGAACCCCCTTTCTTCCAGTGAACTCTCAGGCCGACTTCCCTCTAGGAAAGCTTTCCCAGCCGACCCCCTCTCGGTGGCATAGGTAGGTCTGGTTTCCAAGGGTGAGCGTCTGATCCAGGCTCAGCCAATCAGAGAATCGTTCAGCTAGCCACAGTGATTGATTCCCAAGTGGACACATGAGCTCAGCCTAGCCAATGACGATATTTCCTGTCCTGAACCCTAGGGACAGGCCTGTTATCCAAGAAGAATCTCCAGGAAGAAGGAATCAGAGTCTGTCAAACTGAGGAGTTGCTGTAATATCTGCAAAGGGCCATGTTGAGCTGGTGAATGTAAACATGGAGTTGCTGGGTCTTTGCCACCAATTTGGGGAATACCCACCGGAAAGTGAAATTAAGACAGAGGAATGGAGGAATCGGAGCCAGGAAATGAGAAGTGAGGACACCTGGATCCAGCTATGCCTGATGCTACATAGAGCTCCATAGGCCAATAAAAAAAAATCCCTTTTATGGCTTACGCAAGTTTGATTTTTTTTTTTTTGGTCAATTACAACCAAAACCAAAACAACACAACAACACTGACATCCTCCTTATTTTGCAAATGTGGGAGCAGACCCAGAGTGGGTGCATGGCTTGTCCAAGTGTCCACAGGGAGTCTGTGGCATCTCTGGGGACAGAGTCTGTTCCTGATTCTCTCTGGTTGCTTTTGCCACCGGATCCCAATTGGCCTTTCACTTCCCTCCAACCCCTCTATCATCCCCCATCCCCTTCCCCACCCCCCAGCCCTCACACAGACACACCTAATCCTAGAATCTGACCTTTTATTCCCTTATCTTGGGCCAGATCTCCGTTCCTGCGGGGAAAGAGTGAGACAGGTCCCTCAGTGTAAAACAAGAAAGGTTTCATAAGGCGCCTCACGTCTCCAGGTTCTAGGGGGCGGCCTGGAGACCATTCCCAAAACCCGCACAGCTCATACTCAGCATGGATGTGACATCCTAGGCCGGGATCTTGGTGCAAAAATTACATTTCGGGCACTGTGAACATGTGTACAACCATCAGGTGATGGGCCTGGATGACGCCTAAACTGGAGTGGACCCAAAGATGGGGGACGGTTTGCCGGTGGAGCAGGACCCTCACGGCGTGAGGGTGGCTGTGGCCATTTCTCTAGAATGTCAGGGATAAGAGATACTCACCTGGAGAAAGGAAGACTTACGAGTCGGGGAGGAGCGAGGGGCCGGTCCATTATTTAAAAATAAGTACAGCTCAAGCAGGCCCTGACCAATCAGAGCAGATGCAGAGAACAAACCGACCAATCAGAGCCATCACCAGGCAAAANAGCACCTTGCGGAGGGAGTGAGTGAGTTGCCTGCTCAGCGCCAAGGCAGGGCCGTACCCTCCGCAGGCTTGAGCTGATCCTCACTCCCAGCAATGCTTTGAAGAAAGAGCCATGTTATGCCCATTTAACTGAGACTCAAAGAGGTTAATTTGCCCCCAGGTAGCAAGGCTGGGCTTGCTCCGTGATTTGCGGGGCCCAGGGCAAAAAGAAAATGAGGGAACCCTTGTTAAAAAGTTATTAAGGATTTCAAGATGACAGCAGAGCACAAATCCAAGTGCGGGGCCCTTCTGTGCGCAGGCCCGTGTGACTGTGCAGGTCACACACCCACGAAGCGGGGCCATGGCTGGGAATGGCTCTCCAATAGCCACATTCGGAAGAGCACCTGGAGATAGCAATGTAGTGACGAACGTGCTTTGTCCCCAGGGTGGCCCATCTGAGCAGGGATCTTGGCATCACAACAGAGTCTAGACCAGGGCTTCACTATTTTTGTTGCATTATTGCCTCCCTAAGGAGATGTTTAGACACTTTTTTCCTAATTCACTTCTCTTCCATGGACTTTCAGTACCACAGATGTACTGTATTTCTGTGTTTTACACATAAATGGAATAAGAATTTTTTTTTTTTTTTTTTTTTTGCCACTCAAGAACTAATTTTCAACCCCTTGGGGTCAAAACTCCCTCCTTACCTCCTGTTGAGTATGCGTGGTCAGGCTGGGGAAAAAATCACACTCTTTGTATGTCAGAAGCACAGATCTATGCCTGCTGCATAAACAGATATACAAAATATCTGTGGATTAAAATTTCATGGAATAAATACAAAAAATATTTAAAGACTCCTTAAGGGGGCGCCTGTGTGGCTCAGTCAGTCAACCCTCTGATTTCAGCTCAGGTCATGATCTCGTGATTCATGGGTTCGAGCCCCACATTGGGCTCTGTGTGGCAGCTCAGAGCCAGGAGCCTGCTTCAGATTCTGTGTCTCCCCCTCTCTCTGTCCCTCCCCTGCTCATGCTCTGTCTCCCTCTCAAAAATAATAAACATTAAACCAATTTTTAAAAAACCTCCTTAAGATAGAAGTTAGAAACTCCTTAGTAATAATTTTTAGAAGATTGAAAAACTGAAACTGGTCTAGACTGGTGGTTTAGAATTGCCTGGTGAGACGGACATGGGATCAGACGTGTTGCAAGGTTCACACAAGAGGTGGGTGGTCTCAGAGGGGTCCTGGTGGGAAAGAGGGGGCTTCTCTCCCTCTGGCCCTGAACATCAGCAGGCACCTCAGAACCACCTCATCACTAAAGTTAAGGTCTCAAAGTGGCTCACTGGCATGTTTATTTGGCTTGATGCACATTTTTTAAGAATTTGAACCCATTGCTAATATTTGAAGATTAGGAGATCTTGCGTAAAATGTGGATTTGTGGGTCTTCATGAGAAATCAGGACCTGAAGACACTGGGACCCTATTTGTGCATATTAACAATTGACTGGAGTTGATTAGTGATTGCCTCGTTCAGAAATGCTTCACCTCTCAGAGTGCCTGGGGTGCTTAGTCGATTAAGCATCAAACTTTGGCTCAGGTCATGATCTCATAGTGCGAGTTGGAGCCCGGTTAGGGCTTTGTGCTGACAGTGTGGAGCCTGCTTAGGATTCTCTCTCCCTCCTCCTCTCTCTCCCTGTCTCTCTGCCCCTCCTCCACTTGCCTATGTGTGAGAGTACATTCTCTCTCTCAAAATAAATGAACTAAAAAAAAAAAAAACAAACCCACAAAGAAATGCTTAATCTCTCTAATTTGCCACAGTCCACACACTTTCTTAATGTTTCTCAATGCTGAGGTCAAGTATCTGTTCCATTCATTAATTTGTACATCCCATCATTTTTTATATGACTGATATATGTCATTTATCTATACTCCCTGTCTGGCCCTAGCCCTGGGGCAGAGCAGAAGGAAGGGACTGTGGGAGGGAAGACAATTTCATTCCCATCCTTATGTCTATTTATTAAGGAGTCTTCAACAATTAATAATACCTTTTATCAAGCACCTACCATGTGCCAGATACTCTATCAAGCACTGAGCTTCTCTGTCTAAAGTAATTCTCCCCATATCCCTATGGAATGTATATAATATGATTATCTACATTTTTTTGATTAGCAAGCCTGAGCTCAGAAGGGTAAAGCAACTCACCCAAGGCCACACAGCAAAGTAGTGGCACATTCTAGTTACTGTTCCTTTCTAACAAACCACTCCAAACTTGGTGATGTAAGAGGACCATCATTCCGTTGTCCTCATGTGTACGGTGGGTCAGCAATTCAGAAAGAGAAAAGCAGGGACGACTTATCTCTGCTCCACAATGTCGGGGGCCTCATCTGGGACTACTCGAAGGCTGGGGATGAGCTGGTGACTGGGACTGAAATCACTCGCTCACCTGTCTGGCTCTGGGGCAAAGCTGACTCAAACTCTCCACTCACCTGCCCACTGTCTACAGCACCTGCAGCTGGCCTGCCCTTCTGGTCAGGGCGTCCTCATGTACTTGGACTTGCCCACCGCATAGCAGCCTCAGGAAGCGGAACTTCGTACATGAGGGCCCAGAGTTCCAGTAGAGATACTCCAGCAAAGGGAAAACGCGTGACTTAGCCTCACAAGTCTTGTGGTTTCACTTCCGCCATGTTTTATTAGCTATAAGTGAGTCCCGAGCTGCCGAGATCCAAAAGAAGGGGACGTAGAGCCCAGCTCTGGGTGGAAGAAAGGTCAAGGTTACCGTGAAACACGTGAAACGGAAGATATTGTTGCAGCCATCTTGAAAAAGATATAATCTACGCCAGGGCAGGACTGGGACACAGGCTCAGACAGGCAGCTCCAGAGAATCATTCTTAACCACGAGGACACGACGCCTTACTAGGAGGTCGTAAGAATCAAAGGAGAGAAAGCTGCTCAGGACAGAGCACAGCACACTAAATGCCAACTCGGCAAAGGTTGCCGTCCCGATTTCGCTCCCTCTCTTCCGCTGCCCCTGCATCTGTGTGTTACTTCACCTCTAACACACCCGTCTCCACGCTCCCGGAGACCTGGCATCCACCGGTCTCACTCAGGAGAGAGACTGAAGTCAGCCAGACGGCAGCTCTGGAGGAGACTTTCTCTGAGGCCTTACCCTGGAGATAGCAGGGCCCTGTCTCTGGAAACCCCGGGCAGGGCCAGAGAGCCCTGCCCCAGCCCCAGGCGGCTGACCCAGGGAACTGAGGTTCAGAGTTGAAGAGTTCAAACCCAGCACAGTTCACGAATGTTCCTGGGCCCCAAAGAGTAACCCGAGAAATTGTTTGTATCAGCGAGGAATGACTTAACTCTTGGCAAATCCTAGAAAACAGCCTCTTTTCCTGTTTCTAGAAGCCTTCCAAAGAAAAGAAACAGTTTAGGTTTTGTTCAGCTCTGTGGTTGACTGTGGACTCCCACCCATGCGGCATGGGCGACCTGCGGGTGAGGTCTCAGCTCCCAGGAGCGGCGGGAGGGAACATTGAGGGGGTGCAAACCAGACTGTTTGGTTTTCTCTGGCCAAGGGGGCCTCTGAGTCAGCTACGGAGACCACCGCGGGGTGGAAGGGTCTTCAACACTGATCCCAGAAACTCCAGCCTAAACTGTACCTGGAGGCCTGCTCCCCTCACCGCCCCTGATCCAGCTCACCTCATTCACTTCCCACCACCTGGCCTTTGCACATGCTGAGCTACCTTCCCTGAATGCCCTCCCTCCCTCCTGGGGCTAAACAAACCCATCTGAACTCTGCCGACTCAGTTGGAGCTCTACGTCCACCACGTGAAGCCTTCCCTGAAAACCACAGTCAGACAAAAGCTTTTCTTTCTCCCCCTCCACTTTGCTACCCAATGCAATTCTTCATTCATTAACCCAGTCGATCATTTTCAGGGAAGTAGTTCTCAAGGACTTTGGCCTCATGACCCCTTTACATTCTTAAAAATTATGGAGGAGCCCAAAGAATTTTCATTTACACGGGGCTGTATCTATTGACTTCTACCATATTAGAAATGAAAACAGAAATTCAGAACATAGTTATTAATTTATGTGAAAAGAGCAGTAACAAACCCATTTCATGTTACTATCAGGGGAATGACATCATTATATGTCATGTAACTCCTGGAAAACTCCACTGCACACTTGTGAGAGAGTGGAAAAGGCAAATAACATCTTAATATTGCTTTATCAAAACAAACTGATTTCGGCCTTGTGGCCTCCCTGAAGGACCTGGGGAGCCGAGGACCACTCACACTGAGTGGTCACCACTGTCTTCGGGTACTTAGAGGCACGAAGATCTCTTTCTCTCTCTCTTTCTCCACACAAGCCCTCTTATCTTTTATCTATTGTTGCATTTTTGGTGTAACTTCAGTGTTTATTTTACTGGTTGGTTACCTTTTTAAAAAGTAAAATAGATAAGGATTGGAAAGGAAAAGAGACAGGAGGAAATACCAGGGAGTCAAGCACAGGTTCTTAGATTATTTTTTTTTCTTTTTTATTTTTATTTATTTCTAGGAGAGAGAGAGAGAGACAGCGTGAGCAGCGGAGGGTCAGAGAGAGAGGGAGACACAGACTCTGAAACAGGCTCCAGGCTCCGAGCTGGCAGTCAGCACAGAGCCCGACGCGGGGCTCGAACCCACGAACCGCGAGATCATGACCTAAGCGAAAGTCGGACGCTTAACGGACTAAGCCACCCAGGTGCCCCAACACAGGTTCTTAGTAAGGACTGTGTATAGCCCCATAAGTACTTTTACCATTCCAGATACAGGTGAGGCTATAGATGTAGCCTATAGATCTATAGGTATAGATGTGAATATGCACGTGGATATGTATTCGTTACCCTAGATTATGGTCATAAAGTTTTGGCAAATCATCTATTACAAGAGCTTTTATGGAAGTTGCTCAGTGGAAGACAATGTTTAGCAAAGTGTGGGTCATTCTCCTCGTGCTGTGAGAAATGGTGCTTTGGTTGCACACCACACATAGATATGTTATTAAAATAATGCTTTATTGGGGTATCTGGGTGGCTCGGTTGGTTAAACATCCAACTTCGGCTCAAGTCATGATCTCATGGTTCATGGGTTCGAGCCCTGCATCGGGCTCTGTGCTAATGGCTCAGAGCCTGGAGCCTGCTTCAGATTCTGTGTCTCCCTCTCTCTCTGCCCCTCCCCTGCTCACGCTCTGTCTCTCTCTTAAAAATAAACATTAAAAAATAACACTTTCTCACATACTGATAACATTAGTAATCCCTGTCCAATTATCTTTCGATCCCTCTGATTACATCCAGGAGAGAGTCTCACTTGGGGACGAGGGTGTCTTGAACACTCTCTAACATTTGCTAATTCCCCTTTTGTAACCAAGACAGACAGAGATAGCCTCTAGCCCAGAGCTCTTAGCCAGCCACAGCATCTACGTGGGATTCAACAACATTGCTTCGG
The DNA here is from genome assembly GCF_008692635.1 of Crocuta crocuta. Taxonomy (NCBI): domain Eukaryota; kingdom Metazoa; phylum Chordata; class Mammalia; order Carnivora; family Hyaenidae; genus Crocuta; species Crocuta crocuta. The sequence goes on along the minus strand of NW_027527548.1, from coordinate 1,271,443 downwards.
TTTCATCAAAAATATATGTATATCTATTCACATCTATATCATATTCTAGTTACTGTCTATGTGTTACGGTGAGGCTGTTTTTTCATTTTGAGCAGAGACGTAACATTTCATATTTAAATAAATATATGGCAGTAATAAAATAAGCTGACTTAAAGAACTACTTTAAGAACATAATTTTGCAGGTGGTGAGCCTATCTGGCAGAAAGTACAAGATGAAGGTGGTTACCAAGTGCTTGAAGTTCTAGAAATACGGATGGGCTGGAAAGAGCGCTAGATGGGGTCGACATGTGTGGGTTCCAGTCTTAGCTCTGCCACTCGCTGGTTTTGGGATTTGGGGCAAGTGAGCCAACCAGTCTGGGACTCATTGTTCCTTTGGGCTCTGAAAGTTTTCAAGGATCAAAGACACGCTGTGGCGACATCAGACGACCTCGGGTGAGAGAAAGAGCCCAACAACTACGTCCCATACTCTACTGAATAAACATTCCACAGCCATTATCTTATTTTGGGCTCGCACTAACCTTGAAATAAGGCTGAGAGGAAGTGCAGCGACCTGCCCAAGGTCTCGCCGCAGCTGGAGAGTGCTGAAGCAGGGATTCGAACCCAAGTCTGTCTGGCTACCAAATCCATCTTGTTCCTGCTTTGGTTGCCCGTCTCCATGGAGACAGATACGGAAGTAGGAGTGGCCACCTGGTCAAGAGTCCCTCCCCTTCTGCCTCTTCCTCTCCTCATGCCACTGAACAAGGTGGGAAAAGTCGAGATCATTTTAATTACTTCTGCTGTAATCATAGCTTATTTTTCCTTGCTTTGTAATTTACTCATGAACACACACACACACACACACACGCACACACAAACACACACCACGAGGGATTTTCCCTCTTCTCTTCTTAGTCCAAGAGATTAAGAAGATCAATGAGGTCGCTGTCTTAATATTGAGTTAAATATTGAGGCTAGTTTGTAAGTTCAAACTCAAGGTTACATTTAATAACTATATAGTTGAATTGTATTTTTTGAAGGCAAGTTGCAGAATATGCATAAATCTGATAGAAAAGAACCTTCCCATCTCACCAGGTTATACTGACGTTTTTGAAGTCTTTCAGGTCTGACTTACAAATAGCCAACAGCCTTCACCCTTACTTAGGTAACAGAAAGTAATGGCCGGCTCAATGCTTTGTGTTTTGAAGTATTTACACTAACAGTTCAAAACGACTTTTTCTGTGAAGGTGCTATTAGAAATATGTGGCTTCCGGTTGTAAATTTAATTTTATTCAAGACTGAATAAGAGAATATTGGGACCGTCGCTGTAATTGCTCCCAACCAACCAATGATCTTAGTTTCAAATTCAGATTCCTCCAAGGGAAGGTTATCATGAGGCACAGCTTTTCCATCAGGCCATCTCATAGAGGGAGGGGCACTCAAGCAGAGGGAAGGGCAAGGAGCAAGATCTTGAGCTGAGGGTGACCCTACCGTATCCAAGGAGATGCCAGGAAGCTAGGGTGCCTGGGGCCGAGGGAGCCGGATAAGGCAGGGTCCAAGAGGTGACAGAGCTGGGTAGAAAAGGCCAGTTGGGGCTTGTTCTCCATGATAAGGATTTCTGCTTTTACTCCATGCAACCGGAGGGTTCTGCGTGGAGAAACAAGATGTTCTATCTTAGGTTTTAGTAGGATCGCTTAGGAAACTGTGTTGAAAATAGACCGCGGCAGGGCGACTATAGAGGATCCTATGCAATGAGCCATGTGTGAGATGATACTGGCTTGGATCAGACCATGAGTTAACTTGGGGCCATGCAAAGTCCGAAATGCTCACTGGACCCACGTATTAGCAGGTGTCCCATAGGCAGGAGGGGACGGAATCTGGAATTCAGGGGAAAGTCTCGGCTGGAGGTAAACACCGGGAGCTGTCCCTGCAAAGATTGTGTTCAAAGCCCAGAATGTGTTTACTGAATGACTAAAGGTTGCCGAGGGAAGACAAACTTGCCATTGAAAAGGAAATTTGAACTCTGAAAACTTAGAGCTTCTCAAGAAATCAAGGGAGTGTCTTCAGCCCAGGCAGAGGAAGTAGAACCCGCAAGCTATCACCCAACCCAACCCCAGCTTGAGGGTGGAGGTGGCACACAGCCACGGGCATTTCTGGGGCTGTGTCCTCTCCCACCACCCGATTCATCTGTCGAAGTCTTAGTCCCCAAGGTGAAGGCATCAGAAGGTGGCCCTTTGGGAGGTGGACCGGGATGAGTGTCCCTCGTAAAAGAAGCCCCTCAGAGCTCCCTCGCCTCCTCTGCCACATGGCGTCACAGCGAAAAGGCACCAGCTCTGACCCAGGGAGCAAGTTCTCACCAGACACCGCTGCATCTGCCGGCGCCATGGTATTAGACTCCCAGCCTTCAGAACGGGAGAAACACATCTCTGCTGTTTACAAGCTGTTCTGTGTCTGGTATTTTGTTATAGCAGCCCAAGCACACTGAGACAGGCACCCGAGCCAGGGCAAACCACAAGCCATGGCTACAAAATAACACCAGACGTGTCTCTCAGAATTATAACTGAATCATAGGTCTCTACCTCTTCTTTTTTTTTTTTAATACATTTTAAAAAATCATTATTTATTTCTGAGAGAGAGAGAAGGCAGGGGAGGGGTTGAGAGAGAGGGAGACAGAGGATCCGAAGTCAATGCCAGTGTGGGGCTCGAACTCACCAACAGCAAGGTCATGACAGGAGCCAAAGTTTGACACTTAACCAACTGAGCCACCCAGGCGCCCCTGGCCTCTGCTTCTCCTTCCAAGTATTTTCCCCAAGACCCTGCTGGGTTCCAGCCTTCCCATCCCTCCGTAAGGCTTTCTTGCCAAGGACCCAGGTCAAAAGAAGCCCACCTTTCATGGTTCATTGCTTACCAGCCACTAATTCCTTCCACCCAGCATGCACACCCTTCGCCATGTGAATGCTTCTCTTCACATCCAAAGGTTCTGCCTATTTCTCTAGCTCTGTGAATCTGGGCATGATCTTGTGACTTGACTTCACCAATATAATACAGTGGAAGCACCTTGTTGAGTTCTAGAGCTTGGGTGTTAAGATGCCTGGAAGCGTCTGTCTTCACCTTCTCGGAGTCTTGAGATCACCTTGTCAGGGGGTTGGGCTCGTCTTGGGGGACAGGACGGTCTGGGGAGGAGAGCCCAGATGCCTCAGGCAATGCCAGCGAGACACGTGAGGGATGCTCTGGGTCTTTTCAGCTCCAGGCAGTCTCCCAGCTTTACGAAGCCGCATTGGGCTCCGGCAAACCAGCCGCGGAACTGCCTAGCCGACCTGCAGAACCAGGAGAAAGAAGAACCTGTTGTTTTATGTCATTAAGTGTTGGGGGGATTTGTTACACAGCAATAGATAGCTGATACACCCCTCCCGGCCGCCTTGTCCTCATCCGTGAAAGGGGAATAGTGGTCTCCATCCACCAGTTATTTTGCACATTAACCAACTTACTGGGTGCAGAAATGCTTGCAGCCTGGGAAAAAAAAAAATCAAATGTGTGTTTATTGTTAATAAACCTAAAGATGTTGGTAAAATAAGATCTAGGACCCCCTGGAAAGGCGACCTGAGAGTATTTTGGCACAGACGATAAAGACAACAGCTAACACAAATAGAGTAGTTGGTCATGTGCCAGGCACTGCTCTAAGCCCTTTCCGTGTATTAACTCGTTTATGTTCATAATAAGCAAGTGTATGAGGTTGGAGGCATGTTTTATAGATAAAGAAACGGAGTTCCAGAGAGTTCTGAACTTTTCCTCGGGTCACTCAGGTAACATGTGAGCTACAGCCCAGGTGATCCGGCCTCCAAGCCCTTGAGATAAAGGGAGGCGGCAGCTCTAAAAGAGGCTCATCCAGAGAGCCATTCTAGATTGAGCATGAGCAGAAAAGGCTGGGTTTTCCCCCCAACTCAAATGGGGGTCAGTCTCTGCAACCTTGTTTCAGGGGGGTGTTTTTTTAAGTCTATTTATTTGTGAGAGAGCAGGGGAGGCACAGAGAGAGAGGGAGACAGAAGATCTGAGGCCGGCTCTGTGCAGACAGCACAGAGCCCGAGGCGGGGCTTGAACTCACGAACTGGGAGATCGTAGCCTGAGCCAAAGGCAGAGGCTCCAGGTGCCCCTCAGGAGGTTTATTTATTTTTTTTCAATGCTAGGGCTTCTGGGATCTTATTTTCAAAAGCCATAGCCCATTGGCAGAGATTGGGATTTTTCTACACCAAGGGGAGATTTCCCTAACCCGGGTAGGAGAGGAAAGAATTGCCTGGGTTCTGAAGCCCCCGGGGCTGCTCCCTGCAGTGCCCCAGGATGTAGTAGGTCTCAGAGGATGCGGCCACCACTCTCCACGCCTCTCATTGTAGCCGCACATCCCAGCCAAGGTCCCCAGCTCGAGGCATGAAGGGGCGTCAGCCACCATATCTAAAGGAGCTGCATGTGTGTACCAGTGACCTGCACTGCCTCAAACTGCAGAAGCCCAAACTCCATACAGCCCAGAGGCGTGGGACATGACACACGTTAGGGACTCGGATGGGAAAGACGGCGTGGTCAGGAGCTTTTCTCATTGGCTAACCACCTGCAAGCAGGGTTGCCAGATAAATACAGGATCCGCATTAAACCTGAACTTCAGATAAGTGGCAAATAATTCCTTAGTATAAGTCCCAAATATCACTAAGAAGTTAGCTGGACAGAGTTGGGCTGTTTTCAGTCCATCTGTCTCCTGACCACCCTCCTCCCCACCCCCGGCCCAATATCAGGGACCTACTTATACGAAACAGTTATTTTAAAAGTTTATTTATGTATTTTGAGAGACAGAGCATGCAAGCAGGGGAGGGGCAGAGAGACAGGAGAGAGAATCCCAAGCAGGCTCCATGCTGTCAGCACAGAGCCCAACACGGGGCTCGAACCCACAAACCGTGAGATCAGGACCTGAGCCAAAAGCAAGAGTCAGACACTCAGCCGACTGAGCTGCCCAGGCGCCCTCCAGGATTTTTACCGTAACCCCACACACCACCATACTTTATGAGAACGAACCAACTGTTCTAATATTTGGTTAATATTTGTGCTTTAAAGCCATATACTTTTTTCATTTAGATGAACTTATTCTTCAAAGGAACTTCATGTCACTAACAAAAGAGGAACTATCACTTTAAGATATCAGTTGTCTCAGGCAGAGGTAACCGAGAAAATGATATTCAGCAAGAATTAGGCAATGTTATTAAATCTAGCTAAGTATCTTTGCCTCTCCGAGGCCTTTCCTCTCTGTTACCGAAGGACCTAGTTCCGTGTTAGGGAAATGTTAGGGACAGGCCAGTCCCCCAGGGAGACTTGGGATTTAAGAGAACTGGGAAGGGAATGCATTTCTCTCCATGTGAGTCAATGTTCTAGAAAGCCAGGTCCACATTCCAAATCCTGTGCTCACCTATGACCATTTCAGCTGCACACACTTTGGGAAATGCTGACTTTCAGAAGGTGAAAGTGTGTGGCATTTGTTGCTCACCTGAGTTTGTAGCTTGAGATCAAACCTGATGGCCTCTGACGGACGACGTCCAGGAATAATAAAAGGAAATATTTGCACCAGACACTGTTCTGGACATTTCACGTGCATGACCCCACTCACTCTTCCTGGCCAGCAGAAAAGGCCATATTTCCCTGTTTTTCTAATGTAGAAGTAAAGATGTCCCACCCCAAGTTCACCCTGCTAATCAGTAGCAGGGTCTGTGGGTTTTTACTTTTGTTTTTAGCAACTTTGCTCACACCGTGTTCCTCTCTGCACACACACTTCTCCCAAGCTTCGGCGGAACAGGCTAAGAAGAAAAAAATCTGAATAAGTCTTTTGGGCTGTGTTTTGCCCAGATCTCCTCCTGACCACCCCACCCCCAGCCCCACTCCTGAGTCACACAGCACTTGGAAAACTCCGAACGTCCAATGCCGAGGCAACAAAACTGTCTGAATTTCCCCCAACAGACGAGAGATTTTGATGTGAGTGTTTCCCACAGTTTGCAGTGATTTGCCTTATGAGACGCCCCAAATGCTTCTCTCTCCTGACAAGTTAGCAAAAGTCAGTTCATCTCCCGGGGGGGCTGAGTTTGAGCCCAAAGAGAAAACACTTGTGTGTTTCGCAAACACCGTCCAAATCAAGGAGAGAGGTTCCAATTTTTGTTTCGGTGTTTGTCAAAAATTCTATCAATTCCTTCTTAATATGAAACTGTATTTATGATTAGAACAACTTGAAGCCTCCCCAACCCTTGGGGGAAAAACCTCATGTCTTTAACTCACTTGTTTAAATTCACATACGTATTTCTTTCTGGTCTTATTTAATTGTTATCCACTGGGGGGCGGGGGGACCATATAGTTACAGCTCTTTGATTTGCTTTGCTACACTTGATAAAATATTTTGTAGGCTGGGGGTTGGCAAGCTTTCTCTGTAAAGGACCTAATGGTTAATATTTTAGGTTTTTTAGGTCCTCTGGTCTCTGTGACCAGTAGTCAGCTCTGCCTTTGTAGCTCAAAAAAAAAGCCACACACAACAGTAAGTGAGCGGGTGTGGCTGAGTTCCAATGAAACCTTTCTGCAAAAACAGGTGGCCAACCCTTGGGATATACTCTAAGTGCGCAATATAGCCAGGTGATTGGGAGACGAGGGTTGGGAGGAGGGGAGCCTGAGATCCAATTTGGGCTGTTCCAGTGCGAGTGAGTGAGAAGACTTAGTCGTACACCCCACAGAAGATCCCTCTGCCCTGGTTTCTCATCTGTTTAATGGGAAGAGTCAGAGGCAGACCACAGCTTTGGTGGGATTAAATGAGCTAATGTGAATGACACACTCGGGCCCGTCCCCGGAGCACAGGAAGGTCCCCGCAGAAGCGGCGCCCGCGGTCATGACTTGCTACCTCGAGCCAGCCTTCTTGTTTGTCTTCCATCCATCGGCGTGTTAGTCCGTTGAGTAAATACACTTTAATCTGCTCCATTGTGTTCCCCAGACTGTCTCCTTTCAAAATCATTCAACACCCTTGAAGAGTTGAGGACGAAGGGGAGAAGCTGATTTTCATTTTTGGACGAAGTGTCTGAGTAAATGTGTGTGGTGGGGGGCGGGGGGGGGGGAGGACATTGTTAAAAGACATAATCCACAGTGAAATATTTGTGCTTAGGAAGAATTTTTCTCCCTCCCCCCATCAAGGATGAATCTACTGTAAGAGGAGAAAGCATCACAGAATTCTCCGGGAGGTGGTTGGGTTGGGTAGGCTCTTTGCTGGAAACAGGAGAAAAATACATTCACAATGGGGTCCTTCTAAACCAAACAAAGGAATTCGGGATAGGGAATCAAAGACGTCCTATGGACTGCAGAGTCCAAACACACAGGTGAGCCTCAGCAGGTACGAGACAAGAATGCAAAGCTACTGGGCTGAGACAATGGTACCTGTCATCCTGGGGCAACATGGCCTCTCCTCTCTGCAAACCCCTGCGGACACAAGTACACCTTGATTTTGCCTTTGTGTTCCCCCCTCAATGCCTTAGAAGGCTCTGGAAGTGGACTCTCTCTCTGGCTTCCTCTCCACCTAGGAATGGCCACACAGAAGTGATTCACGCCTTCAAGGAGATTACAATCTGGTTGAAGAGACAAGATATGCATTTGTGAAACGAGTACAGAGCAAAGAAAAACAATTCGTTGATAATATGGATCAAAAGTGGTGACATGTGGCACAATTATCACAACTCCTCATTTCCAGACTCACGGCAGGCATTGCTGATCAATCACAGAATTTTTCCCCCTGAGGAACCTGGATTTAGTCTCAGAATTCTCAACATAGTAACATGGACTCTTAATTTCTCAAAATTGATAGCTGTAGCCACCTAGATGGAGGTTTAGAGATTTTTTAAAAAATATTTTTATTTATTTCTAGGAGAGAGAGAGACAGTGTGAGCAGGGGAGGGTCAGAGAGAGAGGGAGTCACAGACCGAAACAGACTCCCGGCTCTGAGCTGGCAGTCAGCACAGAGCCTGACTCGGGGCTCGAACCCACGAACCGCGAGATCATGACCTAAGCCAAAGTCGGACGCCCAACCGACTAAGCCACCCAAGCGCCCCGGAGGTTTAGAGATTTTAATCGACTAAGTAATTTATCTTATCAACAAAAGTTACTAACAGCCTACTATATGCCAGGCACACAGCTGGACACAACTGTGAGTACCATTGGGAGACTCATGCTCACCTCTCAGAGTCTAGGGAGAGAATCAAAGAAGCCAATGAGAAACTATAATGCAGGGTACGAGCACTTAACACGTGGAGACATGGGGTTCTGGGGAAGTACAGACGAGAGACCCAACCCAGGCCTGAGGATCAGGGAAGCCTCTAAGCTGTAGGTGAAAAATGAATAAGAGTTAATCAAATAAAAGGGGAACATTATTCTGGAGGAACTTTTTAGTTGCAATGAACAGAAACTTAGCTCCTGTTGCCTTAAGCAAACAGGGAAACACATTGGCTCGTGTAACTGAAATATATTTGGTTCATGTGAATGGAAAGTCCCTCAGTGGTTGTCTTCAGGAATGGCTGGATCCAGGTGCTCAAAGGGTATCAGGAAGTTGTCTCTGTCTCTCGGGTCTGCATTCCTCTGCGGGGCTTCGTTTTCAAGTAGGGTCCCTTCTCACAGCTGCAAAGATCCATGAGCAGCTCCAGGCTGACATCCTGTCTGCTCAAGACCCCAAGAGAAAGGCATCTTACAACGGCACCGGCAGGTCCTGAAGTTGACTCTAGTTTGGCCAGAAGCAGATCCTATTTTCACCCCTGGGGGTGCGTCAGATCACGTGGACAGAGTCTGGGGAGTGTGAATACCCAAGGCCATTGACATGCTCTTACCAGGAGATGAGGGAATTATGCTGGGCCGGCAAAACATAACTGATCTCTACAGGAAGTAAGGAAGGACGGGAACATTCTAGGCAGAGGCCCTGAAGACCAAAAAGAATCCATGATGCTTTGGAGGAACTGGGGAAGGCTCTGACCTTGCCGTGTGAGAGATGAGTCTGGGAGGCCACGTAAGCAGAAACCAGGTCCCAAAGGCATGTCCTGGGGTTTACCCTAAACCTCAAGGGCAGTAGGAGGCCACTGCAGAGTTTGGGGGAAAAAAAGAGGGGAGTGAAGAGTCTGCATTGCCTTCACCTTTGATGAGTTAATAGCCTTGTGGACAGTGGGGAGAGTGGAGGAAAGCCTGGCTTTTCAAGGTCAGATCTTGAAAACAACCTCGTTACAGCAAACCATGAAATTTGGCGATTGCATTTTCCAGTGAAACCCATTCAGATGATATACGTTCCTCCAAGTGGTACAAATACCCAGAGATGCTTGTCCGGGATAAGATGACCCTCTAGCCACCTTGCTCTTTGCCAGGATCCATTCCAGTGACTTCATTCCTCATTTAAAAGAAAGGGTTACTCCTACCAAAGGTCAGTGCCCCCCACGTGCCCGCGATTATTTTTAAAATGTGCTTCCTGTAGCACGTACGACCAAAAGCCCAAATGCTTCTAGAAAACGGGCAGAGTGAACCTTGCAGCAGGCCAGCCACGGAGGACAGGCCCCACGTTGGCAGGAACCTTGTGGGGCAAAAGCCTCGGTTCGGCTCCTAAGACAATGTCTGCAAGTCTGTTTTTGCGCGTAGTTAAATTGCACAGAAAGTAGAACTAAATCTGTCCCCGGTTTTCCCATTAGGACCCTATAAAGTGGAGGCGGAAGTTAATTGAGTTCAGGGTTCACTGTGTCATTTCAGGGAATTGGGACTTTGGCAAGTGTTCGTGTGGAGTGTGTGTTTTGGGGTAGCGTTTTCACACGACCTCCCTGGGGGAGAAGAGTTTTCTTTCACCAGGACTGCAATCTTCAGCAAACAGGCTTCTGGGGTCCCAAAGGGGCTTTCACCTCCGTTACTGGATAAAGGTCTCATTTGGCTTCTAGGGACTTCCTTGCAACAGGTCATGTTCATGACATTCAAGGAAAGGTAATAAAAACCCCTGCCTTTCAACTAGAGCCATAAAGTCCAGTGGTTAAGAGCAGGGATCCTGGAGCCAGACTTCCAGATCACTCACAAGCTGGAGCCGTGGCATGGATCATTTCACCCTCGGGGCCTCGATTTTCTAATCTGTAAAATGGAATATTCAGTCGCACCTACCTCATAAATGCAGTGTGGGCATTAGACAAATTAATACTTATCGAGTGCTTAGAACATTGCCTGGTTTGGAGCAAGTGCTGTTGAATTGTTATCTGCTCGTAATGGGCACTTTTGTGCCAGGGCACGGTACTTAGTTCTTTCTGTACCTGCTTTCAACATTCATCATTTAAAAAATAAAGATGAAGATGCTCTGGGTTAGCAAAGCTGGATTCACCGTGGAGCTATTGAAATTGGACATCAGAGCCCTCGCTTGGTCTTCCCAAGCCCTGGGAGGGTCCTTGGAATAAACCCACGAGAGTGTGTGTCCTGCTATTTGCAAAAGTAACACCTTTTTCTATCCTTATTCTTAAAAAGGGTTCCCAGAGGTCTAGTGGCTTCAGGCTCCACCATTTTGCCTCCTGAAGGCTTCACTCTCAGGCGGGTCCTCCCCATGTGATGGCCCCTGCTCCCCACAGACTTCTGTCACAGCTAGTGCTTCCCATGGAAAGAGAGGACTTCTCTGTCTCCAGATTTCTGATAAGAGTCTGGGACTGGGTCTCACTGACTCAAATGTCCATCTTTGAAAGAATAACTGTGGACGGAGAGACCAAGTTCTCTGTTTGACGAGGCCGAGGTTAGGTGCTCACTCTTGGTACTAGGTTCATCCCACAATCTCATGGACCCGTCTTGGTGAAGGGGGCTACAGACCGTGGCTCTCTGGGGTCAGGAAGGTCAAGGGACGCAAGAGACAGTGACGGGGGGGAGATGCAAATATTTTATTTCCTGATTGCTGTACAGGCATTTACCAAACCTCACCAGCCTGATAACTTAAAATGTACATATTATACCCCATTAAAGTTGATTTAAGAAAAAACCTGCCTTGACAGGCTCTCAGTCTGATTAGACTCTTATCTGAGCATCATTCAATGACATAATAAATTCTGGATATTTTTAAATGTAAGGGTTTTTTAACATCAAGATTATCTTTTATTAAATTAAATGTTTTGATTTTTTAAAATTTATTTTTGAAAGAGTGAGAGAGCATGACTGGGGGAGGGGCAGAGAGAGAGGGAGACACAAACTCAGAAGGAGGCTCCAGGCTCCGAGCTGTCAGCACAGAGCCCCACGCGGGGCTTAAACTCACAAACCGCAAGATCGTGACCTGAGCCGAGGTCGGACATTCAACCGACTGAGCCTCCCAGGCGCCCCACAAGATGACCTTTTTAATTCTAAAGTTATCCAATAAAATAAAAACAATTTAAAAGATCAAGAGTTCCAAGTATGAGGAGCAACAGTTATTGTCACTAGCTGCTGGTGAGAAACCAGTCAGAATCTAGTGCCCAGGGTGCAGCAAGCCCATGCCGGGTTGTGTGTGCTGTGCGGGCCCCAGGACACTTGTGTGAGGGCATCCACTGCAGGGTTGTTCAAAACGGTGAGATATTAGTACAGGCAAGGGAGGGTCCTGAGTGTCCAGCAGGATGGAAATGATATACTGCCCCTGACAAGTGAATGTTACATGGCAGAGCTGAAGGATCATGTATCAATAGATGCATCTCAAAATCATTGTGTTAAGTATAAAAAGCAAATTTCAGAAAGGCACATACTGAGTGATGCTGTTTATAAAAGCTTTTTTAAAACACACAACATAGGGACGTCTCGGTGGCTTGGTTGGTTAACTGTCTGACTTTGACTCAGGTCATGATCTCGTGGTCCGTGAGTTCAAGCCCCGCGTCGGGCTCTGTGCTGACAGCTAGCTCAGAGCCTGGAGCCTGCTTCACATTCTGTGTCTCCCTCTCTCTCTGCCCCTCTCCCACTCACGCTCTGTGTCTCTCTCACTCAAAAATAAATAAAACATTTTTAAAAAGTTTTTTAAGCATGTGATATAATGCTATACATTGTGTAGATGCATATGTAAGTAATAAAATTACAAAAGCAGGAATACCCATAAGTAAACATTACTCATCAGTAATACTCATAAGTAACTATTTATGAATGCTCATAAGTAAAATACTCGTTAGTAAAAATTACGATCGGAGATGGTGTTCTGGTTAGGAGCACGGACTATAGAAGCAGACAGTTCAGCTGTTTCCTACCATATGATATTTAGAGTTGTGCTTTTCAAGTAATTTATTCAAGTAATGCATTTCAAGTAATTCTTCCCTCTTCCATTACTGATACTGGAAGTTGGTCTTTTATCTTTTTTCTCTTGATCAGTCTAGCTAATTTTTTAATCCATTTTACTAATATTTTCATAGAACCAACTCTTGGTTTCTCTATTTTTTGACTTTTTTAATGAACTATAGAAATGATCCCTGAAAGTACAGTCTTTATTTTTTGACTTTTTAAAAAACTTTTTTTATTGTCTATTTTTTTTTGAGAGCGAGAGACAGAGCGCAAGCAGGGGAGGGCAGAGAGAGAGGGAGACACGGAATCCAAAGCAGGCTCCAGGCCCTGAGCTGTCAGCACAGAGCCCGAGGCAGGGCTCAAACCCACGAGCTGAGAGATCACGACTTGAGCCGGAGTTGGCCCGCTAACCAACTGGGCCACCCAGGGGCCCCAGATTGTTTTATGTCATTGATTTTGTTCTTTATTATTTTTTTCCTTCTACTTACCTTGGGTTTAATTTGTTTTTCTCTTTCTAATTTCTTAAGGTGGAATCATAGCCAGCGAGGTATAAATCTTACTCAGTTCTAACAGAAACATTTGAAGACATACATTTTTCTCTATGTACTACTTTAACTGCATCCCATACATTTTGATATGTTTTACTGTCATTATTATTCTATTCAAAGTTTTTTCTCATGTTTTCCATGACTGCTTTCTTGTGTTTTGTTTAATCCCCAAGGATTTGGCAAATTTTCTAGATATTTTAGCATTATCGATCTCCAATTTAATTCCCTGTGACCAGAGAACATCACCTGTATGATTCAATCTTTGTGACCAGACTGTAGAGCTCACCATGCTAACCATATAACATGCACTTGAGAAGAATTTTGTATTTTCCAATTGTTGCATAAATTTTCCATGGATATAAATTCAGTCAGTGCGATCGATAGTGTTGTTCAAACCTTCCATGATTTTGCTAATTATCTAGTTGTTTTCTCAGCTGCTGAGAGAGCTATCTTAAAACCCACAATCATAATGGTAGGATTGTCTGTATCTCTTTTTGATTCCATCAGTTTTTGCCTCATTTATTTTGAAGTTGTTACTGGACACGAAAATATTTATTATTTTTATGTCTTCTTACTAACATGATGCTTTAATCATTTTGAAGTGTTCCTCTTTTTTTTTTAACTTGAACCTTATTTTATTTCATTTGAATCACCCAGGCGTTACCCCTATACCTAACTGTATCCAAATATTTTCTTCTTATAAGGATACAAGCCCTGTTGGATCAAGGCTCACCCTAATGACCTGATTTTAACTTAATTACCTCTTTAAAGACCTTATTTCCAAATACAGCCACACCTGTGGGGTATTAGAAGTTAGGACTTCAACATCTGGGGAATCTGGGGGAACGTAATTCAGCTCATAACAACTGGCTCTATAAGTCTATTTTAATTTTTGTACGAACTTTTAGCTGTACTACTTTGCATTACTTTTTAGTGGTTGCTCTAGGAATTACACTGTATATCCCTAATTTTTCACCATGGACTTACAATTAGTACCACTAATTATACCACTTCCTGTAAAAGGTAGACTATGGCAATTGTACAGGCTTACATTCTCCCATCCTTACGAGTAATTGTTATACACGTAAAGTCAACATAAATTATAAACCCAGTAAGACAGTGTTATAATTGTTGTTTTAACAGTCATATATATTATAAGGAAATGAAAAAGGGAAAAAGTAGAAACGTCGTCTTTGGCAATCATCCAGCTTTTTTTTAAAAGTAGGTTTCATGCCCAGCACAGAGCCCAGCACAGCTCTTGGACTCACAATGATCCTGAGATCAAGACCCAAAATGAAATCAATAGTTAGACAGTTAACTCACTGAGCCACCCAGGTGCTCTAATCAAGCTATTTACATATGCAGTGGCCTTCAGTCTTATCTGGGGCACCAAGTTTCCATTTGGTACCATTTCCCTTCAGCCTGAACAACTTCCATCAGCATTTATTTTTTTATTTTTTAAAAACGTTTTATTTATTTCTGAAAGAGAGAGAGAGAGAGAGAGACAGTGTGAGCAGGGAAGGGTCAGAGAGAGAGGGAGTGACAGACTGAAACAGGCTCCAGGCTCTGAGCTGGCAGTCAGCACAGAGCCCGACGCGGGGCTTGAACCCACGAACTATGAGATCATGACCTGAGCTGAAGTCGGACGTTTAACCTACTGAGTCACCCAAGCACCCCATCATCAGCAATTCTTACGAAGGGTTGGGGGCAACACAAAGTCCTTGTTTTCCTTTGTCTGGTAACAGTCTCCATTCTTGAAGGATATTTTCACCAGATACAGAATTCTAAGCTGACAGGGTTTTTCCCCCTTTCTTTCATCATTTAAAACAATGTTTTAACATTTATTTACTTTTGAAAGACAGAGCATGAGCAGAGGAAGGGCAGAGAGAGAAGGAGACACAGAATCGAAATCAGGCTCCAGGCTCCAAACTGTCAGCCTAGGGCCCAACATGGGGCTCGAACTCACAGACTGCAAGGTTGTGACTTGAGCTGAAGTTAGACACTCAACCCACTGAAACACCTAGGCGCCCCTCTTTCATCATTTTAAAGATGTTATTCTACTCCTTTGTGCTCTGTAGTTTCTCATGAGGTGTCAAACATGATCAAGTCATTACCCCTGTAGATAATATGCTCTTTTTCTCTTTCTGCTTTCCTGATCTGCTTTTTAGTTTGACTTCAGTCTGGCTCTTATCTTTATTCTTCTTGGTGTTCATTGAACACCCCGAATCTGTGAATTTGTGTCTTTCATCAAATTGGAGACATGGTCAGTCAATCTCTTCAAACGTTCTCCCTGCCTCATTCTGGCTCTCCTCACCCTCTCCCGATGTCTCCCATGAGATCAATTTCGAAGTGGGGTTTGAATCACTTGCAGGGTGAGGGGTAGGCAAGCCTTGTCAAAAATGCAGATTCTTGGATCCTGCTCCTGACCTTAAATTAATCTCTGAGACTGAGACCCAGAGAACTGGAGACAAGTCTCCTCATGGGATTTTTACATACCAGGGAGTCTGAGAATGACCGCACAGCATTTTACAGCCTTCAAGGGCAGGACCATGTTTTACTCATCTCTCGAATGCTCCTCACTCGTGTTTTTGTGCCTCACACCACACCTTGTGCATCGATGGTATGCAATATACGTGTTCACGTGCATGTAATATTCATGGTAATATATGGGATTTATCCTTCATAATTCAAAAGGCACTTCTTACCCCAGTCTTTACCTCGTCAACAGGTCTTAAAGTTGAGGTGGTTGTGGTTCATACTAGGCTAATTAGGACTCAGTTAGGTTTCTGGTTACAGAAGTGCAACCCTAACTGGCTTAACCAGAACAAAGGAAATTTGTTTGGCCATGTGACTGAAAAGCCCAGTGTTTGCGTCAGCTTTAGTCACGGCCAAATCCAGGGCACTGAAAACACGTCACTGGTACCTTTTCTTTCTGGCTCTTACCTCTTTTCTCCTTGGGTCGTTGTTGTTGTTTTTTGTGGTTTTTTTACATGCAGGTCTCTCCTACTTCGAAATAAACACTGTTGTCAACAGTTCTGGGGTCACATGGTCCTCATTCTTTTGTTCCCAAATGGAGCCTCATTTCCCCAAAAGCGCCAAACAAAGTCTCGGAAAAGACTCTTATTGGCCGGGCTTGATTCGTGGGCCCATTCTTTTTCTTTTTCTTTTTTTTTAAATTTTTAATGTTTTATTTATTTCTGAGAGAGAGACAGTGTGAGCAGGGGAGGGTCAGAGAGAGAGAGGGAGAAAAACAATCTGAAGCAGGCTCCAGGTTCTGAGCTGGCTGTCAGTACAGAGCCCGACTCGGGGCTCGAACCCACGAACCGTGACCATGACCTGAGCCAAAGTCGGCCGCTCAACCGACTGAGACACCCAGGCACGCCCGAGGGCCCATTCTTGAAGCGAATGCCGTAGCCAGGGAGATGGAGGACTCTGATTGGTCCTCCTGAGTCACATAGTCAGCCCTGAGGTAGAAGAGGCAGGACCATGAAATTGATGGCCCCTATGGTGAGGGGAGGGAAAGAACGCTGAGCACACGAGGTAACAGATGTTTCCTTCCAGTTTTCAACATAATGGATATGAACTCCTGTCAATGCCTTTCAACTGAGAAACTTTAGAATCACATTTGTAAGATGGGCCCCCTTCTTACACCAGGGAGGTTAGAGCAAATTCCATAAACCAGTCACTCTCAACCTTGGCTGTAAATCAAAATCCCCTTGGCATGCTTCCTAAAACTACAGATGCCTGGACCCCTCCCCAGACCTAAAGAAGCAGAATCCCAGTGGGTGTGACCAGAGACAGTGTACACGATTCGATGTACAGAATGGTGAGAGTTTTTCCCGGCCAGTACACATTCCCCTTTCCTCTAGAAACTTCAGTCTCCTTCTAAGCCCCCTTCACCAAGATTGGTGCATGCAGCTGTGGGGATGAACCTCCTACCAAGAGTGAGCACATGACATAGACCTCGTCAAACAGAGATTTGGGTCCCCCCTTCCCCCTTCCACGGTCATTGCTCCAAAGATGGACATTTGAGTCAGTGAGACCCAGTCTCAGAATTTTATCAGAAATCTTGAGACAGAGAAGGCCTCTCCTTCCATGTGAAGCACTAGCTGTGAGCATGACAGAAGCCTGTGGGGGCCAGGGGCCTTCACACAGGGAGGACCCACCTGAGAGTGAAGCCTCCGGCAGGCAAAATCAAGCTGAAGATAGAATGAGGCGATTCTAGAGATTCTTGGGGCAAGGGTCGAAGAATGAGCCAACATGGTGCAGATCCAGACAACTGAGGGTATCAGAGAAACGGGGCCGGTGTCCCTAAAGCATCTCACTGTAGTCTGCCTCACCTGCCTGCAGTCTTACTGTTGGGAGCGCTTCTCATCTCCCTGTGGAGAGAATTCCGTCGGAATTCCGTGAACAGAATATATACCTAGGTCTTCATTCACGTTCCAAAGCTAATCCACTCATTCAACAACTGTTCGTTGAGTGCCTACTATGTCTCAGTATTATCGTAGACACTGGGGACACAGCAGTAATCAAAACACACAGACTCCCTGTCCTCATGGAGATGACAGCTGGGAAGGGTGACAGGGAATCGATAACATCTATTTGCATCCATGCATACGTAATGGGAAACGGGATTGGGGTCGGTCCAGGCTGCAGGAACAGCCGGGGCGGAGGTTCAGAATTAGGAGCCTTTTTAAGTAACAGCGAGGAAACCACTGTGGTCCAGGGAAATGGAGAGAGGGAGAGCAGGGTGTGAATACAGTCAGGGCCTCCACGGGGGGGCAGATTGAGGGGGTTTGCAGGCCTCTTGTCAGGACTGTGGCTTTTCCCCTGAGACTGGAGGCTGTGGTGAGATTCTGAGCAGAGATGGTCATGGTTTTTGTAGCCTTGGGAAGTCAGTGCTATGAGCCTCATTTGCTTCATGTATGAAGTGAAGGTGAATTTCATTAGGCAAACACCAGAGTAATAATTATTGCAGGCAAGATCCACCCATGACTGCTCAAATCAGTAGGTGAATGTTTGCAGAGAAACAAGATACTTACATAGCTTTCAAGTATTACCCCCAAGTATTACTTACCTTTGTAAGTTCTTTGTTACTAACAAAGGGAAAACTAGTAACTTTATAGTGGAGAAACTCAGCAGACACTACCTTGACCAATGATCAAGGTTAACATCACCAGTAACAGGATAAAGGTTAACATCACTAGTCATAAGATATATCAACATCACATAATCTCTGATAAGATGCCATGAGGTTGCAAATCACTTCTGTTGTGTTCTTGCCAAAAATTTCACAGCTTCGACCTAATCATGAGAAAACATCAGACTAACCCAAGTTTAAAGACACAACTGACTGCTATTTGCCACAAGCGTCAAAGCCATGAAAATCAAAGACGATGGAGAAATCGTCTCAGGTTGGAGGAGATTGAGACAAACCATCTAAATGCAATGTGCCTGCCCAGATCGTATTTTGGGACCGAAAAAGGACACTGGTGAAGTTTTAATAAGGACTGTAGTTTAGTTCATAGCATTGCACCGCTGTTAATTTCCTGAGCTTGGAGACTGATGCTGTACCAGACTGTATGCCAACATTAAGGGAAGCTGGTTGAACAGTGTATGGGAACTCTCGATAGTGTTTCTGCAATTTTCCCAAAAGTCCAAATTTACCTCAAAATGCAAAATGTAATATTGGAGTGAATACTAGTTCTTACTATACAGAGATGGTATGCAGGCTGAACGCACATACAGCCAGCGACGCGGTGCCAGATGAGCACTCTGTGTGTGAGAGCGGTTATTACCGCTGGCTCCTTACATCTGCTCTCAAACACTTGCTCACATTGCACCAAAGGGCTCACCCTGACGTGGTGGCTTTTGCTATCTCCTGCCCTCAGTGGTGACTTCTCTGGGATTGAGTAAACAGGATTCCTCACGTCGGTCCTAAAAACCAAGAGTTTAAACAAAGGCAGAATGTGCCTTCTGGCTGCCTGCATCGCTCCAATTATGAAATAGAAACCAGAGGCTCCTGAGTGCTGAACACACTCGTCTATCAGCCTCGCCCCACCCCTCCTAGAAGCAGATGGCATAATCTATTTGAAATGGTCTAAGAGGAAAAAGAAGCAAGCATCCACTTTCAGATTGACACGCCAAAGTGCTGATGACAGAGAGGCCACGTTTGGTTTTATCCTGGATTGTACTCTACCCTAAATCTAAATTTCTGATCGGGCAAAATATTTTGAATAGCTCCCCCATATTTATTTTTTTACTTATAAATTATATATACATACTCCTGTATTAGAATATTCTGTGAATGCTAAAGCATATGAAAAATGTAAAGAGGAAGTGATGAAAAATAATTATTTTGAAAAAAAATTATTCAATGACAATTCAATGACAAATTGTTACTGCCTGAAATTGAAAACAATGTGATTCTACAGCCTTCATTATTTTCAAATTCGTGGCTTATAGTTATAGGGTAGATGTCTTCCTGGTGGAAGAAGGCAATCACTAACTGTAGTTATTTTTTTTATTTAAAAATTTCTTATGTTTATATTTGAGAGAGAGAGAGAGAGAGACAGAGTGTGAGCAGAGGAGGGGCAAAGAGAGAGGGAGACACAGAATCTGAAGCAGGCTCCAGGCTCTGAGCTGTCAGCACAGAGCCCAACGTGGGGCTGGAACCCACAAACCATGAGATCACGATTGAGCCGAAGTCGGCTGCTTAACCAACTGAGCCACCCAGGCACCCCGTAGTCATTTTCAAAATATGCTTTTCACCTTTCAATTTCACACATCAATCTTGAAAGGTTTTTGCTGAAATTTGTCTGGTTACTTCTATCTTTCCCAATGTTCAGTTATTGCTCTTGAAAACTAATTGAATTTTTACACTTTTAATACATGAGTTTAAAATCCACTGAAATTTTAGTTTAAGGTGGATTTTAATTACATTAGGAAATTCTGTTTCCAGGTCTTTGAAGTGTGTGCAGTGTTGAACTTTTATAAGGTATTTACATAGTTTTGAAAAAAATTAAATACATCAACAATAATCCCTTAACAAGAGTACGTTCAAACACCTGTTTTCAAAATGTTCTCTCCATAGTCTGATTTTCTTTTAAAAGCAATCCTTTTCTTCTTTCATTTTTTTAACTGCCACCTTTACCTTGAAGGCCTCAAATAAGTATGTGGTTCATCAGTTCCTTGGGGGGAGGATTGTGCACTCTGCTCTCATCCTGTGCTTGCCTTATTCCAATTATCTGCTTCCCCAAGGAGTCTCTTCGGCCACTTGTCCATTGCCATTTGGGAAGAGCTGGTTCAATGAAAACTACAGGGGCCACAAAGCCCCCATTGGGTCCTCTCTCCATGGGGAGCAGACAGGGAGGCTAAAAGGCTATGTGTGCACCGAGGTCCATACTCTGTCTCCCAGACCATGCACCCGAGAGCTGTGTGAGCTCCTTCCCCACAGCTGTTCTCCGAGAGCATCACCAAAGTGCATACTCTGCCCGCCCCCCCCCCACCAGGGGAGGCCAAGGGGGTGGGAGGAGCTTGGACATGCTGGCGAGCAGACACAGGCGCAAATACATGTGCATGGAGCCCTTTGTGGTTGGATGGAGCTAGAGGTAGAAAGGAAAGGGAGGTGGGCTATGGGACAGATGGCATTCCAACCAGAACACAGAGAGGTCCAAGAATGCTAAACCTGAAACCCTGAACCTGGCTCTCCAGGTCACCATAAAAGTGTATTTGTAAAAGTACAAGTCTTGAGCACATAGTAGTTAAAATTTTGATGTTTAGACATATTGCAAGTGGGCTCCTTTTATACAATTGTCCTGGGTCCCACAAACGGATAGGGGCCATTGATGGGGGCAAATTACTGTCACTCAGCTGCCTCTTCTGCATGGGCAGCCACTCAGAAGGCCATTCGATGAGGCTCCCTTAGTCACATATGGGTGTCAGGCGAATTCTCATCGGAGCTCATAGTGTAAGAGATTTCTAGACAGCTGCTAACCTGTGACAAGACAGTGCACGGGATTTAGGCTCTCCCAGTTAGAGGCCACGGTGCCCACCGACTCAGTGAAAGGTGGACTGGTGTAGATCTCAAAGTCCAGACCCACCAATGTGAGATGATCCACTTTGGGAAGTGAAAGTTCTCAGCAATTTCCAAAACCTAAAAACGCATCTCAAGGCCTGCTCTAACGACTTCCATGGCCAACATGAAGGATAGTCCAAAAAACATTGGGTGGGGTGGGGGAGGGGAGTGAAAAGTTGTGGAAGAATGGAGAGAGCACCCGAATAATTTCTAAGTAGCACTTGTTAATTTCTAAGTGGCATAATGTAATCGATTTACCTTCACACATCACAGAGGTAAATGGATGGGTGAGAGCGGGCTGCTTCTAAGCCCTCAGCATTGGAAGATGCCAGTCTTCCATCTGGAGGTCTCCAGCACCCGAAGAAACCCAAGACTATCTCACACACAGTCAGACAGGGCACCACTGCCATCTGGAATACTAAATGTTAGCAAAATGGAATTTTTTTCTTATTATTTTACATTAAAAAAATATTTCAGAGGGGCGCCTGGGTGGCTCAGTCGGTTAAGCTTCCGACTTCAGCTTAGGTCATGTCTTGCGGTCCGTGAGTTCGAGCCCCACATCAAGCCTGGAGCCTGCTTCAGATTCTGTATCTTCCTTTCTCTCTGCCCCTCTCCTGGTCACACTCTGTCTCTCTCACTCTCAAAAATGAATAAATGTCAAACAAAACAAAACAAAAAAACGATACTTTAGAAATAGGTCTTATGTTGTCTTCTTTCAATTCCTTGTGATGAATTTGGAGAAATAGAGGCAGAGTCATAGCAGAAAGAGAAATTGCTTAGAAGTCAAAGAGTACAAGCCTCCAGTTAAAAAGGGGTACGTTCTGAGGATCTAATGCACAGCATTGTGGTTATAGTTAACAATACTAGCCCGTGTATGTGAAAGTTGCTAAGAGAGCAGATCTTAAATGTTCTCGCTACAAAGAGAAATGGTCATCATGTGATGTGATGGAGTATTAGCTAAGACTAGGGCAGTAAGCGTGTTGCGAAATAGGATCATCAAATCAATACACTGTACACCTTAAGCTTATACAATGTGATATGTCAATTACACCTCACTAAAGCTGGGAGGAGGTAAGTCAGGAGACTGGGATCTAATTCAGTTCAGCCTCTACCTAACTGTGTGAATGCCTCGCCTTTCCCACTTGTAAAATCAGAGGGTCAGACTTGATGTTCTCCAAGATATGCATCAAATTAAGAGCTGCAAATTCAAATTCTTACAGATCAGGGGGTAAAGATAAATGAATGAAGACGGCCAGGTGTGAGACACCAGAGAAGTGGTAGAGATTGGTTTAACTGGAGAGAATAACCACCACCCAGCTCCATCAGCTGATGCCATTTCGGCAGGAATGTGAGCCTCATGTTGACAAATCTTCTTCTTCTTCTTCTTCTTCTTCTTCTTCTTCTTCTTCTTCTTCTTCTTCTTCTTCTTCTTCTTCTTCTTCTTCTTCTTCTTTCTTCTTCTTCTTCTTCTTCTTCTTCTTCTTCTTCTTCTTCTTCTTCTTCTTCTTCTTCTTCTTCTTCTTCTTCTCCTCCTCCTCCTCCTCCTCCTCCTCCTCCTTCTTCTCTTTAGGAGACACCAGGAATCCAGATGTTAAGTGAAATTTTCTTATTATTATGATGGCATTTAATGTAAAAGAAAAATTCTTTTTTTAAAATGCTAGGGGGGGATGGGGTGCCTGGGTGGTTCAGTTGGTTCAGCGTCTGACTCTTGATTTCGGCTCAGGTCATTATCTCACAGTTCATGAGTTTGAGCCCCACGTTGGGCTTTTCGCTGATGGCACAGAGCCTGCTTGGGATTCTCTCTCTCTCTCTCTCTCTCTCTCTCTCCTCCCCCTTTGCCTCTCTCTGTCAAAATAAATATTTTTTAAAAAATTAAAAAATAAAATAAAATAAATTTAGAAAACACTGTGGGGGACAAGCAAAATCCCTCATGAAGTCAGTCCCTTAAGACATTTTGACACCAAACTACATTTCAACTCCACCGGCGCCCTTAGCTGGAAAGTACTTTACTTTGCTGCCCCAGCACCCATCATGTTTACATGTGCTAAAGATGTTTATTCGCCTGGGAAGTGGCTCTCGAACAGAAACATTTGTTTTAACTGTTGTGGCAAATCATCCATTTGCCGAGGGGCAAAGAAGAGCAGCCAAACCTTCTCCCCCAATAAACATTTCGCGAGGCTAGTTTATGAAAGCGCTTGCAGATTTGTTTGTTTCTGTTAATGGGCCCACAGTCATCTCGCATCGGAAGATGCCTGCCTGTCCAGATGGGGTACAAGTTTACATCCCAGAACTGCAGATCCAGCACCTGATGGGGAGACCCTGATAATCACAGAGAAAGTTCCGCTCAGTCCTAACGGGCGGTGTCCATGTGGAGACCAGCTGCCCCTCCCCCCATCATCGTTCTCCCATCCATCTTTATCATCTGATTCTGCTTCTTGGTCGACATTGCCAGGTTTTTGAAAGGATATCAGGTTAATTCCTATCCTTCTTGCTTCACTCGATTTCATGCAAATGATTGATGCCTGAATGCACATTTCAAAGGGGAATCTTTTTTATTTGATCCTTCAATCTTGACTTTGCCTTCCAAGCCTGCCAGAAGTACCCAGAGCCTCAATGTTTAATCTAATTTTACCAAAAAAAAAAAAAAGTTANCATGCAAATGATTGATGCCTGAATGCACATTTCAAAGGGGAATCTTTTTTATTTGATCCTTCAATCTTGACTTTGCCTTCCAAGCCTGCCAGAGGTACCCAGAGCCTCAATGTTTAATCTAATTTTACCAAAAAAAGAAAAAAGTTGTGGGAAAAAATGGAATCCAAATGATGGACTTGCTTTTTTTTAAATAATCAAGCAGGAATTAATTTTTCAAAATAATTGTCTAGAGGTGATTCAATTTCACACGCTCTTTAAATATGTATTTGTCAGTGCTCTATGGCTTGAAGGGACAATTTAAAATTATGGTAAGCTCTGAATCATAAACAAAAACCCCAGCAGTTAGGCTTTTGTCATCTTTGCTGCAAAACTCCAATTTGAAAATGAAATTCTAACTTCTTGATAAATCCTTTTTCTCTCTTCCCCCCTTCCCCCCGCCCCGTAACTCTACTGTTTAAATAATTTTATCAATGGAAAGACAGAGGATTGTTCTTTAATAATTGCATCCTAGAGATGTTGTGGCAGGCAGAATTTTACATTGGTCCCCATTATCTCCACTCTCTGGGGTTGATGGCTGGAGAATTCCCTCCACTGGTTTGGGGGGGAGCACTTGTGACTTGCTTTTAACCAATAGAATTTGGCAAAGGCAATGTGATGTCACTCCCTTAATTATTACATTCTGTGGCAAAGGTGATCAACATCATTCCCGTGAATGTGTGTGTGTGTGCACGTGCGTGTGTGTTTGACACAGTGTGGCTAGCATGCACTAGAGTAGGAGATTATGACCTTGAAGAAGCAAATATCCATGTGTGAACTGCCTAGGAGAGCATGAGCTCCCAATGATGAGTGTGAACTCCCGGAGGTGAGTGTGTATTGCTTATGGTGAATGTGTATGGTGAATGTGACTGCCTATGATTAATGTGAACTGCCTGTGGTGAGTGTGAGCTCCCAATGGTGAGTGTGAACTGCCTATCGTGAGTGTGAGCTCCCAATGGTGAGTGTGAACTGCCTATGGTGAGTGTGAGCTCCCAATGGTGATATGGTTAGGATCACAAGGCGAGAAAGCTGCCTCTGGGAACTGAAGGTGACCTCCAGCCAATGGCCTTTAAGGAATTGGACCCTCAATCATACAGCCACAGGGGAATAAATTGTGCCACCACCCCGAAAGATGTTGGGTGGTGGTCCTTCCCTAGTGTTAAGCCTCCAGGTGAAAGCGCAGGCTGGCCCCACCTTGACCAAGTGTAGCCTGGTGAGACATTGTGCAGAGGACCCACTTAAGCCGTGCCTGGCCTCCTGACCCACACAAACTGTGAGTCAGTAAATGTGTCTTGTTTTAAGCCACTTAGCTTGTGATAAATTTGCTACACAGCAATAGAACACTAATACGAAATCCATTTGTGAGTGCTTTTGCAAAATGGCCAATCACAGAATTTTAATGCTGAGAGAGGCTTTAGTCCAACCCCATCACTTTACGGAGGAGCAAGTGGAAATCCGATTCAGAAGGTCACACGGCGAGGTGGTGACAAAGCCAGGAATCTGGAATCCTGCCTCCTAGAGAATGGATTTGATCAAAAATCACATGCTTGAGAACAGAATAGCAGAGCTGGGATTTCATTATGGGGCAGGTCTGTGCTATGCAACTTGCATAAACTATCTCTTCTAACCTAAAATCATTTCTCTTTTTAAGTTTTTTAATGTTTATTTTTCGAAAGAGACAGAGACAGAGACCTCCCTTTGGGTGCAGAGAGGGAGAGGGAGACGCAGAATTGGAAGCAGGCTCCAGGCTCTGAGCTGTCAGCACAGAGCTCGTCGCGGGACTCGAACCCACAGACCTCGAGATCGTGACCTGAGCTGAAGCTGGATGCTTAACCAACTGAGCCTCCCAGGTGCCCCAAATCCTTTCTCTTTTTATAATGAATGGCTTAACCATTTATTTTCATCTTTAATACATCATCATCAATTAAAAAATCAAACAATACAAATAAAGTGAAGTTTCCCTTGATTTTTCTTTCACTCTTCCTCCAAAACCAATTCCCTTCCCTTAAAGGAACCGCTGGTATTAGTTTTATGTGTACAATTGTTCCCTGAGTATATGGGGCAGGAGGGACAAGGGAGGAGGGGAAGAGAGTATTGTATTTTGTGGGTTTTTTTTTACATAAATGAGACCAAAATTTACAAATTTGTTTTCTTTTAATTCTTGTTCATTTAATGGTATGTCTTGGGGAGTTTTTATGAACATACCCCTCTATTTTATTCTTTTTAACTGCTGCATAGAATTTTGTATCTTAATTTATTTAACGAACTCCTTATTTGTTTAACTGTTTTCCAATGTTTTGCTATTATAATACTTTGATGAAGATCCTTATATATGTTTCCCTGTGCCCTTACATGACTCTTTTTCTAAAATAGATAATAGAGTTTGAATTTCTGAACTGAAGTATGCATACTTTAAATTTATATGAATATATAAGAATATAAATATACATCAATTTAAGATGTAATAATATATATAAAAATATTCTAAGAAAGTTGAGTAATTTACATATCTCCCGATACCTCGTGAGTATATCCATTTCCTTGCAACTTCACCCAAACTGGTTATTATTGATTTTTTTCATATTTACCAATCTGCAGGTACAAAAGGATATTTCAGTGTGTTTTATTTTGTATATTCCTGATTTTTAAGGAGGTTCAACATCATTTTTAATGTTTCTTGGACACTTCTACTTTGTGTTTTTTTTAAAGGTTTATTTATTTTATGTTTGTGCATGAGTTAGTGGGGGGAGGGGCAGAGAGAGAGAGGACAGAGGATCCAAAGTGGGCTCTGCACTGACAGCAGTGAGCGAGCCCAATGACGGCTTGAACCCACGAACCATGAGATCATTACTTGAGCCAAAGTCAGACGCTCAACCAGCTGAGCCACTCAGCTGCCCCACTAGTTTGTGGCTTATTAATTGTGTATTCATACTCTTTATTCACTTTTCCTGAGTCATCTTCTTCTTACTAATTTGTAGGAACTCTGGGTAAGTGTATTCTGGACTATTACACTTTGTCTGCTTTATATTCAGCAGATGTTTCTTCTAAGCTGTCCTTTGTCTGTTAATTTGGCTTCCGGTACCCTTTGCTGGGCAGTTTTAAGCCTTTTGCAGTCAAATTCATCAATTTCTTCATTATAGACTTTGTCTTTTTGTTCGCTTGTTTATTTTGCTTGTTTTGTTCTGATTATTATTACTGTTTGATTTTGCTGAAAGTTTCTGCCCTGCCCTGAATCTATAGAAATGGTCCCATGCTTTTGTCTAGCATCTTTATGCTTTCTTTTTTCTTTTAATGTGTACCTTTCATTACACATGGAATTTGTTTTAATGACTGAAGAGAGGTGAGCGCGTTAGCCTTTCCCGATGGAGCTGTTCCGACAGCATCGAGTAACCCACACGTTCCCCACCAAGCAACACAGATTTGCATAACTACATGTTTATTTCTCAGCTCCATATTTTATTACATTGATCCACTTGTCTCCTTACACCAACACTTCTCGAGTTTAACTATTATGGCTCCAGTGTCTGTTTTGATATCTGGTAAGCCAATTTGTATTCATTTTCAGGATGTGCTGGACAGACATTTTTCTCTTTCAGATGAATTATAGAATCAGCTTAGCACATTCAAACATGAGTGACATAAGTGTCTGCATGTTTATACATAGCTGTATGTATACATGCATATGGATGTGTATATATTCATGTGTGTGTGTATACGTGTCTGCATGTGTGTACATGCCTCTGTGTGTGGAGATGTGTCTGTGTATGAGTGTCAGTACACATGAGTGTGCACATGGCTCTGTCCACTGAGGGGCCCTGAGAGCAGAGATGAAACAGGAGCCATAGAGTGCACACTTAGTTTCTAGAAATTATTTTCCGCTAAAGGAACTACAGATTTTTGGAGAAATAACTAACTCCAGGACTGAGACATGACAAGTAGAAGATGAACCTGAACATTCAACATTCTGTTGAACCAGAAAGGAAGGAAGTGTTCAAAGAACGAGGAGGCCGTGTCAAATATATATAGAAGCCACAGGGGAGAGGCTCACATGGACTTATATCTGGGACAGTCTGGACATGAAAATAAATATGATAGTAACAGACTAAACCCATTGAATAAAAGAGTATGAATAAGTAAGTTAATAAATTGAAAGTTTGATGAGGAACAGGTTGCGTACATAGTCTCAAAGTATATCCCCACAAAATACTTATTAATTATAAAGGAAAAAGGAGTAATTTGATAGTGGAGGAGCTTGGCAGACACCACCTTAATTAAGTATTGGAGTTTAATATCACCGTTAATGGGACAAATTGAAAACATGTGCTGTAAAGAACACATCAGTGCTTCTATGGTATTCTCGCCAAAGAGAAGCTGGATCTAATCATGAGAAGACATCAGGTTAATCTAAAGGAGGGACGTTCTGCAAATAGATCATACTTTGATAGCATATTATATAATATATAATGATACTATATTACAGTAAAATAAAAATATATTTTATAGGTGTGTATTTTTAAATATAAATACTTCCAGATTTATTTGTTTGTTTATTTATTTTAGAGAGAGAGAGACAGAGGATACAAGAGGGGGAAAGAGTAGTGGGGNATAGGTGTGTATTTTTAAATATAAATACTTCCAGATTTATTTGTTTGTTTATTTATTTTAGAGAGAGACAGAGGATACAAGAGGGGGAAAGAGTAGTGGGGGGAGAGAGAGACAGAGAGTGTGTGTGTGTGTGTGTGTGTGTGTGTGTGTGTGGAACATGACACGGGGCTCCCATGACCCTAGGATCATGACCTGAGCCAAAATCAAGAGTCCCACGCTCAATCTACTGAGCCACCCAGGCACCCCATCTATTTCCAGATCTCTTTAATATATAAATTCTTCCTGACGGTTCTCTAAATATATTCAAGCATGTGTACACACAAATATATTCTCGTTAAAACGTGTAAACGTGCTAGTAACGACAGTCTACAAATTACATTTCCCATACATATAGATTTGCCTCCTTAAATCCTCAAAAATAAAGATAGACCAGGTGAGTTAGCCATTTCTTTTTGATTGTCAGTTAGTTTCTCCCCATCTTTTTAGTCTTATAACCAGCGCTCAGTGAACATCCTGCACATGCTCTCTGTAGACTACTTTATGTGTTTCTGTAGAAAGGAGACAGGTAACGGAATTCTTGGGTCACACTTTCTATTTTAAGAGGTATTTC
Source organism: Crocuta crocuta (assembly GCF_008692635.1). Lineage (NCBI taxonomy): Eukaryota > Metazoa > Chordata > Mammalia > Carnivora > Hyaenidae > Crocuta > Crocuta crocuta. Next base: position 1,242,663 of record NW_027527548.1, on the reverse strand, counting down.
CAAATTTCTCTCCTAAGCAGCTTACAAGTAGTATTTCACAAAAGAAATCACAATGCACACAAAACTCAGTAACCTACAGAGTGTAACGTCGGATGTGGCAGGGACCGAGAGCTGTCACAGTATCAATTCTCCCTTTCCACCATGGTAATAGAATATTTAACTTGTCACTGTCTGCAGTGATAAAGTCTACATTTCCCAAACTCCCATGCAACTAGGCATGGTCATATCATTAAGTTCTGGCCAACACAGTGTGAGTGAAGGTGATGTGTTCCCTTACAAGAAAGAAGTGAGCCCGACGGCTCTTTCCCCCTTCCTGTGGCTACAATGCAGATGTCATAAGTACAGTTAGGGCAGCCATTTTGGATTACAAATGGAAACCACGTATCGATGAGATTTCCATTTTTAATCCAGATGACCAAAACAAGGATCCTGGGTCCCAGATGATTGTGGA